>NW_024412400.1:43310576-43351651 GCF_014898765.1 Herpailurus yagouaroundi
TTAACCGACTGCGCCACCCAGGCGCCCCAAGTTAAATTCTTCACAACACACTCACCAACTAATTTGATGAAATTTTATTTACTAAATTGACTATTTTGACATCACATAGAAATACCCAAATGAACTTCTACCATTTGTTATTTCAACAGATAGCCAAGTATCAAATAGATACTTACATTTCACAGTTTCTTGATATTTTAATACAAATATAAAAATCCTTTCCTTTAAGTAACTTAGGGATGTCTAAATAAATGTTTCATTGCTTCTGTTTTTCAAGAAGGCTGATTTGTACTCCTCAGACATAAAATATATACTGTTTTGAGCTAATTAAAAATCAGTGTCTCATTTTTGACTTATGACCCTCTAAATCCAATTCAAATCAGAAATAAAAATTAGCATTGAAGCTACCTAACTGTAATTACCCATATGGTCCTTATGATGAGGGAGCATAAGCCAGACTGGGGGCCAAGCACAAGCTAGCACACCCCCTCCCAGATGGGATATGTGTGATATTCCTCAGGCACTCCTAGCTGCCCAAGAACAAAGGAAAGGAAAGAAAACAAATGGTTAACTGATAGAGATCACAGTCATACAAGACATGGGTCTCCATCAGTTTATAAATATCTTAGTAAATTATAACAAAAAGGCAATCATCAATATCCTAATCCCCAGAAACCTGTAGACTCAGTTTCCTGGAGCCCCTAACATCACCCTCACCTCCATGGTGATGTGGGGAACAAAGGCAAGAAGGAAATGGCAGGTAAAATTAAATTTCTTATAATCTGCAGCCCACTGACAAACACTTGAGGCAGGCAAAGTAAAACGTTTCTCCAGGAACTTCCTACTGTCTTAAGGTTAATGCTTTGCTTGAGGGAGAAACAACCTTAGCTTGACAATGGCTAGGCCTCCAGTATCCTGTGAATTTTCTTTAGAGTCTGAAAATCTCTTTGTAAATTTCTCATTTGCCATTACCTCCTCAATTCCATAGTATATAACCAGTCATTCTTCACAACCCCAGTGCAGCTCTTTCTGTCCTGTCCCTGTGCTTTAATAAAATCATTTTTTTGCACCAAAGACATCTTTAAGAACTCTTTCTTGGCTGTCAGCTCCAAACCCTACCATCACCCCCAAATCTCATCACTTATACAGCTAATGGTATTTCATAAATCCAGATTTTCAGCAAGAGTGTCTCTAATGTTCTTAGATCAAGAGGACTCTTTTGAAATAGTTCACTTGGAAATTTCAAACTTCATGAAATTTCAAACTTCATAAAACTTCAAAGCTGATAAAAAACTTAAGTTCCACATATAATCAAATTGAGCTACAAAGTAGTGAGATGATTTGTCAAGGGTGACATGAAGAGTAAGTGGCCAGAATACAACTTCATCGTTAGTCTTCTAACTCCAAGTCCTGTGTGTGTGTGTGTGTGTGTGTGTGTGTGTGTGTGTGTGTGCCTGTGTCTGTCTTTCTTTGTGCTACATCATGACTCCTTCTGAACATGTTACTGTGTAGAAACCAGTAAATATATAGTCATCAATCTGCATGTCAGTTTGTAGTGGATGCCTGAACATTGTTGAGAAGGATTTTCTGGCTCCCTCTTGGGACAGCAGTAAAAAGTATTGTAATTCATGAGCAGTGCAATGGAACTGGGGAGGGGAAGGAGTGGCCAAGTATCTGCTACATTTACCATACCCAATGTAAGCATATAACTCAGGTAGTACTGATGAGGGGGCATAAGACAAGCTGAGAGCCAAGCACAAGCTAGCACCCCCCCTCCCAGGTTGGATATGTGTGATATTCCTCAGGCACTCCTGGTTGCCCAAGAGCAAGGGAGAAGAAAGAAAACAAGTGGTTAACTGATAGAGATCACAGTCATAAAGGACATCAGTCTCCATCAGTTTATAAATATCTTCGTAAATTATAAGAAAGAGGTAATCTATCAGTAGCTAATCTCCAGAAACCTGTAGACTCTGTTTCCTGCAGCACCAACATTATTCCTCCATAGTGATGTAGGGAACAAAAGACAAGAAGGGAATGGCAGGTAAAATTAAATTTCCTTATAACCTGCAGTCCATTGACAAACATTTGAGGCAAGCAGAGTAAAACATTTCTCCAGAAACTCCCTACTGTTTTAAGGTTAATGCTTTGCTAGAGGGAAAAACGACCTTAGCTTGACAATAGATAGGCTTCCAGTATCCTGTATGTCTTCTTTAGCATATGAAAATCCCCTTAGAAACTTGCCCTTGATTCTACCTCCCCCAGCTCCATAGTATATAACCAGTCATTCTTCACAACCCCAGTGCAGCTCTTTCTGCCCATGGGTCCTGTCACCATGCTTTAATAAAAATGCCTTCTTGCACCAAAGACATCTTCAAGAACTCTTTCTTGGGCATCAGCTCTGAACCCCACCATCACCTCAAAACCTCATCAGTACTAAAGCACCAGTGATGGGGCACCTGGATGGCTTAGTCGGTTAAGCGTCTGACTCTTGATTTCGGCTCACGTCATGATCTCACAGTTCATGAAATGAAAGCCTGTGTCAGTCTCCACACTAACAGCATGGAGTCTTCTTGGGATTTGCTCGCTCCCTCTCTCTGCCCCTCCTCCGCTCATGCAAGCTGTCTCTCTCAAAATAAATAAACTTAAAGAAAATAGGTAAATAAAGCATTAGTTATTATTACAATTTGTCTCTGACTTGGAAAACTCTCTTTCTAGTTCCAGTTCTCATATAAGGAGGAAAACTACAATGATCACTGTTTCTTCTGGTTTTAAGATGTGAAAATAAGCGCCTTATGCATGGTAGGCATTCATAATCTAGAACAGTTCCTGGCATACAGGAGTGTTCTTTAATATTTGTTAAATGGCTACATGTATTATATCGGGAAAGAGCTAGAGGAGATAAGGTAGCAAATTAACACACCTGAGAAAAGTCTGCAATGAATCCTTATCTATGGCATCTCCCCTATTTGGACAAGAAAGGTGGTACTCTGAGATATTCAAAATTACTCTAGAAAATGTACATGGTAGTAAGGAGGGCCTGCCCTAACATTTATTTAAAACAGGAAATCAAACTCCTTCATAGGAATTTCATCCAATACTCTGCATCATTTGCAAAACAATCAAGTGCCAATCAAACCATTCTGAATGAAATAAACTAAATCAAATAAAAATTAAATGCAAACATCAATACACTGTTAAATTTAAAATACTGTTAAACTTCAAAGAATGGGAATAGCTTAAAATTAGCATGAAAATTAAGCAAAAACAGCTAAACTGAGTTGTTAAGTAGGGCCATTAAGGAGACAAAGTACAGCTCAGGCTATTTTCTAACCAAATAACAATTTGTTAATATAAGCACATTGGCTGCAAATTAAATCTTTATAATGTAAAATGGGCACCATTTTCATTCTCTTTACTGATGCAAACATCTACCCTCTAAAAGCTGGCTTAAAGGAAAACAGGGTCAAGAGAAATGCATTTTTGTTGTGGGAATCCTCAGTTGTGACTTAATATTACAAATTATGATGCTTTTATTTTTGTTGTTTTGTAAAATCAAGTAGATCTTATCATAGAGGGGAAAAACATGTCCAGGGTCACAGAGTTTGTTCCTCTGTATTACTGTGGGTTTGACCTTGTCACTGTGGCCATAAATAGCAATCTGTATTTTATCTAATCTACTCTTGAGTATTCCTAGTGATGAGACCTTAGCGGCCTTTTCTCAGCAAATTATTCCTAAATCTAATCAGCCCCACATTTAAAAATACTTTCCTAATGTCTAACCTAATGGTCTAGTTTCAGGTTGTTATACCTTGTTACACTAGCCTTAACAACTTTAAAGGATTCTTTTTTCCTGTTAGGTGTTATTACCTCCCAAGTATCTATGCTCTGTCATGATCATTTGTACAGTTTATTCTCTAAATAGAATTGGGCAAATAATGTTCCCTTAACCTCACTGCAAAGACCATGCATGCCCTGCAAATTTCCTATCACTCATAATACTGTGGTCTCAATTCCAGCCCTCTGAAGAACAACAGTGACTACATTTCTATTTATCCAAGTAATGATATAGTGTCTCCTTTCCGGTATTGTGCAAAACTATCCCCTAAATTTGGTCATCTTCAGAATGGAAATGAATATGTGATAATATTAGTAAGAGTAGGTGACCAAGACAACCTTAAATGTTCCTCTCAGCTTGAGTAAATTTTAAATGGGTTTCTTTCTGACTATACAGCATTTACTTTAGAAAACTTGTAATTCTAAATTCCTCCTCTGGGCTTTTGAGATAGAATTCTTTTACAACCCAAGAATGTCTTTTGAAAAGATGTGGGAGCCATCCTTTTGAAATGTAATTTGAAAAAAAAAAAAAAAAGAAGTATCCTTCTCTCAGTTTCTATGGGAGTGTAGGAGTCTAACTTCACTAAGACCCAATTAAATTAGCAAACAGATGGCCTCATCACTTTGGCCAACCTCCTCCCAGTAGCCTCTAGTAGTTTTCCACTAGCTCACCTCAGTGCTCAAAAACTCTCCAGCCCTTTGGCCCTTTGTTTTAATGGATTGGAGTTCAATTTCTCACCCCTAATGTATTTTGAGTAAATCTTCCTTGAGTAAAATCTTCCTTGCCTGTTTACTGGTCCAGCGCAATCTTCCTTTTACATAGGTAAGGATAGAGGAAGCCTTGGCCACCATATAACACCAAAGGATTTCGGTCATGATAAAAGTTAAAAAAAAAAAAGGAGTTTTTTCAATATAAGTAATATTATGTATAAACAGGTATGTTAACTTTGTGAGAATTCATTGAGCCATACATTTATATTTGCATACTTTTCTTTATGTATATTAAATTCAATCAATAAGCTTCTTTTACAAAATAGTTTAAATTTGAGCTCTTTCATTTATAGTATTAGGATGGGGGGTGATATCTAATTTCTCTGAATCTCAGTTTCTTTATATTCTAAATGGGAAAAATAATATGTACCTCACTGTGTAGTTACGAGATTTAAATTAACCAAATGTTATAAAGTTCGTGGTAGAGTACCCAGTCTCTAGGAGTGAGTAAATGAGAGCTGTACCACTATTCATTGTTAGTTTTTAATCAGTCTTTCATAGTTATTGATTAAAATTCACTGGAATAAAAAATAAGTCCTTTATTTCAGCAGCCTTCCAGTGGGTCATAGTATTCATTCTACTTTTCTCTACTGCTTTTCAGATTGCCAGGTAATTATGACTTTAATCCACTTATCTATGAACAAACAGCAATGAATTCTGCATAGCTTATAAGACAAAAACATTTAAATACAATCTAGTGTTTTAGTCCTATAAAAATCTACTTGTTGGGGTGATGGGCTAACTAGACAGTGGACATTAAGAAAGGCACTTGGGAGGAGCACTGGGTGTTATATGTAAGTGATGAATCATTAAATTCTATTCCTGAAAGAAAAGAATCTAGTTTTTAATTAGTGTTGCAAACTTACTGATTAATTTCCTACATTAAATTCCAATTCAGCCAAATCAATTGCCCTTAATCACTGACCCCAGCCCCACCCAATGTCTTAGATATTTTAGTTTTATTGATCATTTACTAATTCAATATTGATTTATAATTACATGCCAGACACTGTTTCAGGACACAGGAATACTGTGACTAAAAAGACAAAGTCCTTATCTTTTGGAACTGAATTCATAGTGGTAGAGTCAATAGCCAGGTTTAAACAAATAGATCATTCTTCACTGTTATTAAAATTTTTTTTAAATATAGAGAACAGTTATAGGATGGGTGAGAGGGTGATCAGGAAAGTACAGAGACTTGATAAATGATTTTTTTTTAAGAAAGCCTTATAAATAGCTAAGGCAAAGTGGTTCTATGTAGAGGCAATAAGTACAAAGATTCCACAGCAAGGAAAATCTTGACCTATGACTGAAGTGCAGGAAGCAAGGGACAGAGTCATATGATGAGGTCTGAGACACGTAAGGGCTGATCAGGGAGGTCTATGATCACAAGTTGTAGGATTTTAACAAGGGGAGGTTGTAATTGGATTTACACTTTTTAAATGCTTATCATAGTTGTAATGTGGAGATTATCCTGGAGTAAGGGTAGATCAAGAGAAGACATAAGGAGACTAGTTAGAAGGCTGTTCTATTAGCCCAGGCAAGAGATGTTGGTGGCTTTGCCTAGGGTGGTAGTGGATAAAATAATGAAACGTTGTCAGATTGCAAATGTACTTCATAGGTGGGGTCAACAGGATTTGATGATTGATTGAATATGAAACTTCAGGGAAAAAAGAAATAAGCATGTCTAGGTTGTGGACTAAGGAATAGGCTGAAAGGTAGTACAATTCAATGAGATTGAGGAGTAATAAGATTGGGGTGTGTGAAACAAGAAATATATACATATTAGTCTCTGTCCTCAGTTCCTGCTAATATCTGATCTTTGATCCCCTTTGAGCTCCCAAAACCCTTGAGTGATAGGAGTGTCTTTGTTCTAATTAAACAACTTTTGGTGGACTGCTAGATGTGTGCTGATCACTAGAAAGCCTAAGCCATGATTAGAAGCTTGGAACTTTAAGCCCTACCTTCTAACCTCCGGAGAGGGGGGGCAGGGTCTAAAAAATGAGTTAATAATATGTCATGTCTATCATGTCTATGTGATGAAGCCTTCACAAAAACCCGTAAAGTATGTGTTTGGAGAGCTTCTAGGCTATTGAACGTGTATGTGCTGGGAGGGTGGCACACAGCTCAATAGGGATAGAAGCTTCTGGACTCAGAACTCTTCTGGACCTTGCCCAATGTATTTTTTCATCTGGCTGTTAATTTATATCCTTTATTATATCTTTTCATAAGAAACTGCTAATTGTGTTTCCCTGAAAACTGTCAGCCATTATAAGAAATTGTTAAACCCAAGAAGGAAGTCCAGGAAACCCTGATTCATAGCCAGTCAGAAGTACAGGTAACAACCTGGGGTATGAGATTGGTATAGGAGTGGGGGCAGTCTTGTAGGACTGAGTCCTTAACCTATGGGATCTCACTCTAACTCCAGGTAGATAATGTCAAAACTGAATTGGATTGTAGGATATCTTGCTGGAGCTGGAGAATTGATCAGTATCTGGTGTCAGAAGTATTCAGTGTAAGAGTAAAGGAAAACAGAGACTCTTTCCCTAAACAGGGGAGTATAATCCAGAGTATGGCTTGAGGTGTCAAATAATTTACTCTTCTTTTATCCTTTTGTCTTTTTCGTCTTGTCCATTTTTCTACATCCAGGTCAGAAATACTCTCTTTTCCAGAGTGCCTCAGTGGCTCACTTGGTTAAGCATCTGACTCTTGATTTCAGCTCAGGTCATAATCTCATGGGTTCATTGTAAAGCACAGAGCCTGCTTGAAATTCCCTCTCTGCCCCTTTCCTGCTCACACACGTTCTCTCTCTGTCTCTCAAAATAAATAAATAAAATAAACTTAAAAAAAAGAAATATTCTATTTTCCTAACAAGCTTCACCTGTGATTATGATTTAACTTTGTACAACACTAGTTTTGCATTGTTTAACTGATAGTTAATCTTAGTCTCTGTGGCTAATTTTATGTATTCACACAGGTAAGTAGATTTCAAAGCCCTTAAAGCCAAGGAATAAATCTAATTACATTTTTTTTTTAATTTTCAGCATTTATCATGGAAATATTTTAAAGTATATATAAAAGTAGAAAAAATGTTAAATAACCATATTCTCAAAACCTCACTTCAACAATTAGCAATTTATTACCAATTTTGTTTCATCTATATAATAATCTATTTCTCCCCTGCCTCCACTGGTATTTGGAATTAAATACTAGATATATAATTTCCTCTATTACTTAAGCATATGTTTTTAAAAGAGAACCAGTTTTTAAAAATATATAGCTATAATACTATAGCAAGGCCCAAAAATTGACATTAATTTCTTAATATTAAATATATTATGCTCTCACAAATACTTTTTTTACAGATTTATGTGTTCAAACCAGGATCCAAATAATATCTACACTTTGGTATTGGTTGATATGTCTCTTAATATTTGTTAATTTTTTTTTTTTACTGTTTATTTTTGAGAGACAGAGAGAGACAGATTATGAGTGGGAGAGGGGCAGAGAGAGAGGGAGACACAGAATCTGAAGCAGGCTCTGGGCTCTGGACTCAGGGCTTGCTTGAACCCACGGAACGTGAGATCCTGACCCGAGCCAAAGTCAGTTGCGTAACTGACCCAGGCGACCTGTTATGTCTCTTAATATTCTTTTAAATTATACCTCTACTTCCAACCCTCTCTCTCTCTCTCTCTCCCTCTCTCTCTCCCTCTCTCTCTCTGTCTCTCGTGTGTGTGTATTTGCACATGTGAATGAAATTTATTCATTTAAAGAGGTAGATCATTTATTCTATAAAATGTCCTATAGTCTAAAGTTTTGCTGGTTCCATCCCTGTGGTGCTATTTAATATGTTTCCTTACTTTATGTTGGAAAAATTGGATAGGAATAGGAAAATACTAGGGGCCTGAGCTATGCTAAAATAATTTTCTTATCCCAACAGAGATTCTATTTTAAAATTCACTATTTCATACTTGTATTCTGTGTTCATCAGCAAAAGGACCATGCCTTCTCAAGCATATGATGGAATGCTTTTAGACAATACCTTGCATTTATGTACAAATAGATAAAAACTTCAGTTTTATCTCATTTTCCCGTTAACAAAATAGAGCATGTACTATGGAGTAGGTATTGTACAGTATTTTAAAATAAAACCCATTTGCCTCTCATATTATTATCTTAATCCTAAAAAAGTATCAATACTTATTTTGCTAAAACCAAAGTGCAAATAAGTGTTTAAAGTTGTATCAGTAAGTCTAAAGTGGAACTGAACTAAGTGAATTTGAATTTATGTGTCACTTCCCTTCCAGTCTTTTCTGGATTAGGTCTTATTCAGACATCCTTTTGTGAAATACTTAGCACACACAGCATAATTGACTTTTTATACCAGCTGAGAAAGAACAACAGGGGACTCATATCTAAATTAAAATACATCTCACCCAGGTCTATAAAAGAACCAACAGTGCATTCAAGTGTGAGGAACTCCGTTTTGGAAAGAAAAGTTGAGAAACTCACTGAGATTCCTGAAAGCAAAGAAGCTTCAGCCAGGTGAAACAGATACTGTCCCCTGAAAAATAAGACTGTTTTATCACCTGTAGATTCCCAGGGCCGCAATAACAAAGTATCACAAATCAGGTGGCTTAAAATAACACGAAGTTAGTCTCAGGCTTCTGGAGGCTAGAAGTCTGAACTCAACGTGTTGGCAGGGCTATGCTCCCTCTGAAGTCTCTAGGAGAGGCTCCTTCTTGCCTCTTGCAGCTTCTGTTAGTCCCAGGCATTCCTTAACATGTGACATGTGGCCTCCGTCTTCACATGGCCAGAGCTCTCCAGTGTCTCTTCTCTTCTTACAAGGACACCTGTCATATTGAGTTAGGGCCCACCCTCATCCACTATGACCTCATCTTACTTCGATTATATTTGCAAAGACCCTTTTTCCAAATAAAGTCACATTCACAGGTACCGATTGGTTATGATACAACGTATCTTTTGGGAGGATGCAATTCAACACATCATATCACCCTCCCTTGAATGTAGGCAAATCAGGACAGCCTAGGCTCTTGAATTCTCACCTTGCATAACTTTATACCTGGGGCAACTGGAAGAAACACTATTTACAAGGTTGGTTTGTCGCATTTGTCAATACGCTAATTAGCTTCTGCAAAAAAGCCATCTGTTTTCACACTGGAAACAATAAAAGGTGAAATGACACAAATTATTCAGTAGGTCTGAATTGTATTTCTTCGATCTATGAAGGCAGATTTAGCTGTTTTATCTGGACAGTGTTCTCCTATGGATATGCAAGACAGAAAGAGAGGAAATGACACAAATAAGGGCAATCCAGGACCCACAATTCTTTGATTTTATGATGGTGTGAAAGCGAGATGCATTCAGTAGAAACCGCTCTTCGAATTTTCAATTTTCATCTTTTCCTAAGCCACTGATACCCATACAGTTCCGTGATGCTGGGCAGTGAGCTGTAACTCCTAGTCTACAATGTGATCATGAGGGTGAACACCCACTACACTTAACAGACATTCTGTACCCATGTACAACCATTCTGTGATTTCCTTTCACTACAGTGCCTAATGAGTTACAGGAGATAATCAACACCCTATTGTAAAATAAGCTTTGTATTAGACGATTTTGCCTAACTGTAAGCTAATGTAACTATTCTGAATACATTCAATATTGGCTAGGATAAGCTATGTTGTTTGGTTGGTTAGATGTATTAAATGCATTTTTGACTTAAGATATTTTTAACTTCTGATGAGTTTATCTGGGTGTAACTCATCATAAGTTGAGAAAGATCTGTACTTTTATTAGGGGAGAGTCTTGCTTTTGTTTGTTTGTTTGTTTGTTTGTGTATGTGGTTTATTGGATAATTCTTTTTTTTCTAAAACACTTCTCTCCATTCAAGTTTGGTTCTCTCTTTACTGCCCCAACACATTGTAAGGAGGGAAAAATACATTTCCCTCCACTCTTCTTAATTCTTAGCTGAGATGCCTGCAATCAAAGATTAACAAGAGAAAGACAAACTGAATTTTAACATGTATACCTATGTATACATGGGAGATACCCAGGGAAAAACGAATAACTCTCCAATGTGGCTTAGAATTCACAATGAAACACCATTTTAACAGGGAAAGTGGAGGGAGGGATGTGGGCCTCTTAAAACACAGTAAAGTGACCTTAGGAAAGATGAATGAGTCCTTAGAAGAACAGACAGGAGATATGATAGTTTGTGACAAAGTTTGTCTGGCTTTCCTCTCCTGTGATAGGAGTCAATCCTCTCTGGTTGATGAATCCCTTTGGACGGGATCTATGACAACTGAGTTCCTTTTGGAGCCTCTGTCTTTAGGCAGATAGGGGAGGTTCAGAGAAAGCCTCTCCTTGCATTTGCTGTTTTTGAAGCTGTTTTTGACTATACATCAGAATAACCAATATATCAAACTGGCATATTTGGGGTGTCATATTCTGCTGCCCTCCAGTATCTGAAAACTCCTAAACTCTTATCTGAAAACTCAACTCTTAACCTGAAAACTCAAGTCAACACGATCCTTGGTCAGGGCATTCTCCCATTTCCTTCTGTGTTATGCTCTTTCTTTGTCTTTGGTAGTGTGGGGATCCACTCAGAACCCTCAGTGTTGGTATGAAGAAGGTTTTAAATGGAAGACATTTGAGATGCAATAGATGCAAAAAGAAGTCTTTTTGGGGGGCGCCTGGGTGGCGCAGTCGGTTAAGCGTCCGACTTCAGCCAGGTCACGATCTCGCGGTCCGTGAGTTCGAGCCCCGCGTCGGGCTCTGGGCTGATGGCTCAGAGCCTGGAGCCTGTTTCCGATTCTGTGTCTCCCTCTCTCTCTGCCCCTCTCCCGTTCATGCTCTGTCTCTCTCTGTCCCAAAAAAAATAAATAAACGTTGAAAAAAAAATTAAAAAAAAAAAAAAAAAGAAGTCTTTTTGGAACTTCTTTTATCTGACTAAAGGGAAAATCTTTAGAGCAAGAGGCTGCAGTAAGTCCTCTTTCTGGAGCAGTGTCACAGCCAGGAAAGAGTGGGACCACTGGCACTGGGGAGAGAAATTTCAAATAAACATTATTATTACTTTCTGTTTCCCTGAAAACTCATTTGTCTTTTCCCCATTAAGCTTGTCTGTTCTTCATACAGAAGACTTGTCTCTCTGCTCCCTTTCCTCTATGAACTGAGTATATAAATCCCTATCTCTAGCTATTCAGGGGGCTACTGCTTTTGTGCATTCATATGTGCATGAAAACATTTTGCCTTTTCTCTTGTTAATCGGTTGCTAGTTAACTGCAGGTCCCCAACCATTTGAACCTGTGGTAAAGAGAGAGTTCTCCTCTGACAGTATTGACAACAGATCAAATTCCACAACAAGACTTTCAAAAGGAATATGGAAGCCAGTTGGGCAGAAGGAACAAGGAAAATGAGACATGCTGGCAGGACATTCCTGCTTAATAAAAATGTGACAGGAATTCAGGGAGTGAAAATCATAGGAAGTGAAAAAGAGTAAACACTTTGCTTTACAAGTTTTGGCTTCTGTATTTTGAACCACAAGGATAAAAAACGTAAACTCTATCCTGTTCCTCAAAGAGCTGGAACTCATTCTAACTTATTGACATTTTAAAGAGCTGTTGATTGATCTTACTCTCCGCCACGCCACCCTTCTTCCCCTTCTTCGAAGGTTATTAAAGAGTTAACACCCACACTGCCCACTTAGCCACTGCGCAGCTCACAACATTCCCTTCAGCTTACCGCATTTTCTAAATCTCCTTGACTGGCAGTCCTTTTCCTGTAGTACACCTATTATTAATACAATGGAAAGAATTGCTTTTACAAAATGTCCAAGTATAATTGATTACACTTGGCTTGTTTCCATTTAAAAAAAAAGGCAATTGACTTTCACTTTTCTTCCAACTATATTCTTGCATAAATAAAGCTTTCTTCCTTGGTAGCCCTAATGCAATGCGGAGCATGATGCGTATTTTCTATGGTTACTGAACACTTTGTTTCAATTGCTTTCAAGGCAAATATATTTGGCTCTGACTTCTGGAAAGTTAAGCAATTAATAAAAGTGTCAGATAAATGGTATCAAAATCAAACCTCCGTTGAATACAAATGGGCAAACCCACAGAGTGCCTTTGATATTTAACAGAATCAATCTCAAAGGCCACAAAGTGATGGCCACTGTCATTAGCAATAATTAACTCTGACATTGTGATTAACTTGTTTCACAAGTGTCATAAAAATCTTTATACATGATAAATACTTTTACAATTACGTTGGTCATTAATTTGAGGCTTCTTCTCCTCTTGCTCCCCTTCTACTCCTTCCTTCTCCCCCAGCTCCTCCCTCCCTCTCTGCCTTTTTAAATTCTTATTTTTTTTAACGTTTATCTATTTCTTGAAATAGAGAGAGAGACAGAGCATGAGTGGGAGAGGGGCAGAGAAAGAGGGAGACAGAATCTGAGGCAGGCTCCGCTATGTGAGCGCAGAGCCTGATGCAGGGATTGAACCCATGAACCATGAGATCATGACCTGAGCTGAAGTCAGATGCTTAACTGACTGAGCCACCCAGGTGCCCTGGCTCTTTTAATTCTATCAAGAAGTTCTCACTCACAATTTTCAGAGATCTGTGCTAAATGAAAATGTGGGCCCCTTGTTCAAAGAGCAGGAAAAAAAATGTGCCATTAAAGGTACTAAAACATAAAGTTTTCCTTTAAAAATAGTTTTTACTTATGTAATGGGATAATCATGATAGATGAATAACAATATAGACTTACAAACTGCAAAAAAATGTATTTTACTTCATGACAGATCATTGTTTATATTAATAAAAATATAATTTTATTACATAAAATGGGCTTTCAGGAAGAGAGGTGATGCACAAATGACCCCCACAGGGAGACATGGACATAGACACTCTGGCAAGTGCAACAGGGACTCTGTCCATGCACCTTTCCCTCATTCTCATCCCTACTTTGGGAACCAGGCCCTGGAGTCACTCAACAGGACTGGCTTCCTTAATGGGAGAAGGGAGGGCTGAGTCTCTGTAATTCACTTGGAGATGAGGTCCAGTTCTCCCAGTCTCGGTCTTTCTCTCTACCTGGGCATATACATTCTCCTGCTCACAAAATTGGGCCTTGGATCAGGATCCTCCTTAAGAAAAAGGTAAGGTGAATGCCAGGAGAGTAGGAAGGGAAGCTGCCTTGGTATACCCCAGTCAGAACTCTCTCATGCTGTAGGCAGCTAGGGAGAGTTCAGGGAGCAGAGAGAGATAGTAGGAAGGTGTGTGACCATAAAAAGGGCTCATGGTTCTTGCTGCCACCCCCACAGCATCTGCAGTAATTGCATTTACTAGGCTCCACTAGGCAGCATGGGGTCTGTGGTAATAACACATCTTCAGAATGACAGTGGAAGAGTTAACAACATCAGGTCACAGATTGGCCCAAGTGGTGAAGCACTGTTCTTGCTATGGGAGGGTGGCGTCAGACCCCAGCAGGTCTATGGAGCATAAATTACATGAACAGGTGACCAATATCTCCTGCCACTTACCTACGTATCTCTAATTCCTCTCCTTCAGATCACCCCTATGACCTCATGGTAGGGAGGATTACCCTATGACCAACTGGCAGAAGACACAAAGACAAACCTTGTTCTGGTTCACAGATGAGTAAGCTCAGTATATTCATAGAAGCTAAAAATGGGTATCTGTCAACTATAGCCTCACATATAAGTGGCCCTAATGCAGAGTGGTGAGGGAAATCCTCTAGTAATACACTTGATAATAACCTCTTTTGGGAAGAAGTGGCCTGACATCAGGATGTATATGAATTCCAGGGAAATAGAAAATGGTTTGATTTGTTGGTCAGGGACCTATACAGATGGAGCTGGGATTATTGGAGACCAAAGGATCAGAGAAAGAGGAATGTGATAGAACCTAATGGAGTGGGCACTAAGTATATAGACTTTATGTCTTAGAGAGCATCCACAACAAAGGAAGCACTTAAAACTAGGAGGATAGAATGATATGAGCCAGACTTGGTTCTTGGTCATTCCAGCTCCTGTTCATTGGGCTTAAGAACAGAGGAGGCGTGCTGATAAGAAGGGGGGTTGTCATCAGTCCCATATCCTAAGCTTCCTTTCACCAAGGCTAATGTAGCTACTGTGGTTGGCAAATATTTGATCTGTAAGCATTAGTGATCAACACAGAGTACTAAATGCCTACCAAAATGTGAGTTTCTCTGAAGAGACAAAGTAGTCATTTGATAGCAAATTGATTACATTTGACTCCCTCCCCTCAAGAGGTAATAGTGTTTCATCGTTACTAGGACAGATATGTGTTTTGGCTATGGGTTTACCTTCCCTTACTCCCTAGCATCATATCTGATATCTCACAGAGTGTCTGATCTACTACCATGAGACCTTCAATGAGATAGCCTTGGATCAAGGGTAAGGTATTGGGTAAAGGGCCACAGGATCCATTGACTCAATCATATACCACATCGTGATAGCTTCTTAAAGTCTCAGTTGAGGCATCTGCAAGTTTGGAATGCTATTTTTCAAAGTATGATATAGGCTTCCAACTAATTAATGGCCATTATATGGTGTTGTGCCCCAGACAATTAAAATACAGTGATCTGAGAACCAAAGAGTGAAAGTAGCAGTGGTCCTTCTTGCCATCACCCTCAGTGACTATTTTGGCTAAAATGTACTTCCTGTCCCTAAAATTTTAGGTACTGAGGGATTAGAATTCCTGGTTCCCAGAGTGGGAATTTTTTCCCCCAGGAGATACAGTAGAGTTCCTCTAATGTAAAGCTATGCTCCTCATTTGGTCATTTTAGGGTCCTCATGCTGGTAGACCAGGAGGCAAAAAAAATATTATTGTATTATAAGGGTGATTGACTCTATCATGAGGAAACAGTTTGGTCCTACATAAATGGGGCAAGAAGGCATATGTTTAGAATTTAGAGGATTCACTGACATAGCTTTTAGTGTTCCAGTGCCTGGTAATAATGGTAAATTAATAATTATAGTAGTCATGGTTTAACATGGGAATGTAACCAGGATATACCTAAGGAATGAAGGTCTGGCTTACCCACTGGGCAAGCAATCTAGACCAGCATAAGTGCTGGCTGAGAGTGAGGGGAACAAAGATAGGAGACTGTAAAAGTACGAGATAAAGGATATGGTTTACAAATTATGACCTAGAAACCAACTATAACAGTAAGCGAAACCACAACCCCACTTTTGTCTTCATTTTCTATCATTTTAAAGAGTATGTTATTTTTGAGCAGCAACTGGCCATCATCTTAAAGAATCAGTGACCAAATATAGTGAAATTAAAGTGAAGCATGAGTGAATCTGTACAAGGGGTGGCCCATAGCACATGCTGTCATTGTACTGTCATTCCCCCTCAGCACTTAATGTTCTCATACAGCTTCTTCTTTTAATGTTTATTTATTTATTTTGAGAGAAAGAGAGAGAGAAGGCACAAGTGGGGGAGGAGGAGAAAGAGAATCTCAAGCAGGCTCCACACTCAGCACAGAGCCCAACACAGGGTTTGATCTGAGATCATGACCTGAGTTGAAATTAAGAGTTGGATGCTTAACCAACTGAGCCACCCAGGTGCCCCTTCATACAGCTTCTTAATGCAAGAGCCCAAACTGAGTCAGTACTGAGGAGCATACTCAGCCACAACATAGAAAAGACGGGAGATGCTGGAAACTTAATCCCTCAGGAATGGTCTTCAACCAGTAATAGATACCAGTTGAAGAATTAATATTCCAGTTTTCTGTTAACTCTGATAGGACAACTCTCAGGGATGAATTGCACAGTCCCTTAGAGGCCCCCATCAGGACTGAACTTTATTTGACAACAGTAGCAATCTGCTCACTATTGTACGTTTATTGGCTTTCTACCCCTCATGGACTCACTTCCCTACTTTCCTACCAGTGTTTTCTTGGATCATTTGCCAAACTGATTACTTTCACTGAAATTGTAGTCTCAGGGCCTGTTTCTGGGGAAGCCAACCTAAGCCAATCTTGCAGAAGCATAGGCGGATTATCAACCCATGTAAAAATCAATTGAAGAATATGTACCAGAAAAAAAAATGATTTTTCTTAGTGAAATGAAAAAAGTTAATTCTATTCTTAAATATAGAAAGAACATAAAATTCTATAATTAATCATGTAGGACCTAATTTCTAGTGTTTAGAGCAATTCAGTCTTAATGCAATGGGAAGAGATTAATGTAATCTTCACTGAAATGACCTAAGGAAAGGGAAATATTAGATGCATTCATAGTAGGAGAGTTCTGTTATGGAAAAAAAGGTATGCTTTAGTTAAACATCTGATTTACATCTTATTCTTTTGTTAAATCAGGGAAACTAATGATTTGGATAATTGTTGATGAGGCAGAAGCTTTTGGTATTAACTATCGACATAATATGTTTCTAAGGTTTGTTATAAAGCACTTTTCTGTGTTGGACCAGCATGTTGGACATAAAAATAATGGTGAGAATTAGGCTGCATTAGCTAGTGCCTGGTTAGAAGCCTCACTATTAGTCACTCTTCATTCATGCATTTCTTGAGGCACCTGTACACACCAGGATCTTCTTTGTAGAAGCTTATGCTACTCTAGATGATAAAATTGGCTGGCAGTACTTGTAGCATCTGTCCTAGACTCAAGGTTCTAGAGAAGTTCCTCCCCTACTAAACCCAAATCCAGACCTCACCATCACCCTGCTCCTGAGTCAGAAAGGATAAGCATGCTGAAGCACACACATGAAGTGAAACAAAGAAAGATCTATAAAAACGAAAGGGACACAATTGAAAATACCAGAGACTAAATAACTATGAGAGTCAAAGAAGACTCAGTGCATATATCATTTCTGCACTGAAAAAAAGAACAAAATTAAATAGACAAAAATATTTGAAGATAACATAGAAGACAAATTTTCTGAAAATAAAAATAATTACATTCATAGACTAAAACCTCTTTGGAAATGAGGGGTTCAAAAGACCTCTTGCAGAATGAAAAATCAAAAAGACCATTGAAGAATTTAAGAGGGAAATTTCAGCAAAAAGCATTAACTTCTGAATGCACTTGTGACTTAAGAGTTAAGTGCTCTGCTCACCACCCAGATCCAATCAAATTCTAAGACCAATTTTTTTCCACATTTTGAAAATCTTTGCAATCTATTTGCCTCTCCAAGCGCCTAGTACCTTTACCTTGGTCTAGGGCAATTGCATTTGAAGTAATGTATCTTTTTTTCACTGGCGTCTTGCCCCCTCAAATTCTTCTCCTTGGTGTAGTCAAAGTGGTCTTCCTAAAACCTGACCATATTAAACTTTACCTGAGCCCTGTGATTCTGGAAAACAGCAATGAGTAAGAAGTTCCCCAACCGTTTTGTTTTCTAGGATATGGCTTACTACAATGAACCACTCTTCCCCATATGACCTAGATAAAACTTACAGATGCCTTCCTTCTTGGGGTACCTGAGTGGTTCAGTCGGTTAAGCATCCAGCATTTGATTTTGGCTCAGGTCATGATCTCACAGTTTGTGTGGTTGGGCTCTGCAATGACAGTGCGGAGCCTGCTTGTGATTCTTTCTCTCCCTCTCTCTCTGC
Organism: Herpailurus yagouaroundi; assembly: GCF_014898765.1. NCBI lineage: Eukaryota > Metazoa > Chordata > Mammalia > Carnivora > Felidae > Herpailurus > Herpailurus yagouaroundi. The sequence goes on from NW_024412400.1 coordinate 43,328,821, forward strand.
CCTTCCTCAGCTTGTTCTTTCTCTCTCTCAAAATACAGAAGTAAACATAGGAAAGAAAGAAAAGAAAGAAAGAAAGAAAGAAAGAAAGAAAGAAAGAAAGAACAGATGCCTTCCTTCTTTACATATGACAAAGCCAAACACAGACTCTCCAATTTTCCATTCTTTGTTTCATAAACAATTAGCTGAATTTTTCATAGCCACTGCTAAATCTGGATAAAATACCTGGATAAAAATCTGGATGAAATATATGGGTCCCTGAATTTTGACCCGTCTTCAACATACGCCAATATACAACCCCTTCTTAATGACCCCTTCTAGGAATAGGCTGACCTCAGGGTAAACATTCTCTGATCTTTTAACTAAGCATGCCATTTTCATCCATTCATCTTACTTCGCCATGCCTGATTTCTTCTAGCCTTGTTCACTCCTCACTATAAAAGAAATGTCCTTTTCTACCTGACTTTTGAGATACTTGCAGATGTCATGGTTGGGGCATTCTTCCTATTGCAATAATTCTCCTCCCTGTATTGTATTTGCTTCTTTTGTTGCAACAGGACTTTTTAATATTAAGTCTCTCCTTATCTACGTCTGGATTTGTTTTTATTAGACAAACCGAAATCTGATCATTCCACTCCCCTACTTAAAACCTTATTGGCATTTCACTGTTTTTAAGATAAAGCCCCAATTCTCCTTGTTCACAAGTCCCTTCCTGGGCTAGTTTATCCTATAACGATAATTCTAAAATTTTGAGGGCACCTGGGTGGCTCAGTCAGTTGAGTGTCTGACTTCGGCTCAGGTCATGTTCGAGTCCTGCATCGGGCTCTATGCTGACAGCTCAGAACCTGGACCCTGCTTCAGATTCTGTGTCTCCCTCTCTCTCTGCCTCTCCCCTGCTGGAGCTCTGTCTCTGTATCTCTCAAAAATAAATAAAAATTAAAAAACAAACTTGTTAAAAAAATTAAAAAATAAATAAATGAAATTTTTTCTGTTCCTTTTACAAAGCCGCCTGCCTTGTTGTGCCCCTTTCTTTAAGAAATGGGCATCATGATTTCTCTGGAGTGTGGACTTCTCAGGACTCCCTCTCCTTGTCTTGCCCCCAACCTTTCTGGATTTATTTAGCTTATCTCTCAAACCTCAGGTTTGATGCTTCCTCATTCAGGAGACTTTCCTGGACTTCCCACATGAAGGCTTGGTTTTCCTTTAAGTCTTTATAAAAACTTGGGGTACTTTTCCTCTCATACTGTTATTATGACTGTATTTAATGATGTTCTCTATCATTAGACTTTCTACCTTAAGAAAACAGAGACTATGTGCTTTTTATTGTTGCACCAATAATGTCCAACACATGGAAGATATTCAAATATCAACTGTATCAGTACAACTATATTAATTGAATGAAAGAATAAGTTGATAGCTTTGACACAAGAGAAGTAAAGATCAAGAGAGTAGAATTTGCTTCCAGCAGAGAAGAGTTTATTCATATTAGGTTGCATTCAAATTACAAATATTGAACTTGAATTATTTGGGGCAAAAAAATAAAAGGGTGATGATTATTGATTTCACAAGAAAATTAAAGAAAGAAACATATGGATTACTTAGGGCTCTCTCACTAGCAAATTTCAGGAAACTCAGCTCAACTTTCATTAGTTAAAATCTTCTGGAGTAAGTTTATTTTGGTGAAGAAGCTTATCTGGAGGGTTCAGATAGTGATGCAGGATCTGGCCTCTCATTGTCTCTGGTTTATTACTATTCTTTTCCATGTGGAAACTTCAGTCTCTGGTCCCACTGGGTGGTAATATGGGAGGAACACAGCTCTCCACCCTCACAGCTCTAAGGTCAGTTTCCAAACTAGCTCTCCTTTCTTTGTTTTAGTTTTATTTTGTTTTCCTGGTGGTCTTATAAAAGATCTGGAATTCACTGGCCTGGGAGTTTCATAACTGAACTTGGTCATGTGTCCTGTCTGTCTGAAACAACCTCTCAGATGAGAGGAATGTAACCCCTGCATGCCTATAACTTCAGAAGTGAGAGTGAGAGACAGCTAAATCTCTAGGCCAACATTAGTGCTGCTGCCAGACCAGCCCTGAAAGCAGTAGAGGCAATAGATGACTGGACCCTACAGGTGGTCAAAGAGATGACCTCTAGACAAATGAACCTGAGGATGCTTAGGATATACTGTCTCCACCTGTGCTACTATTCTGCACCTTGGCTTTCTCCGTAAAGGCGAAACCATGGCTCATGGCTCACTTCCCTCCCTTAGAGTTCAACAAATGTGACGACTCATTCATGTTTTAACATTTAAAAACATACTAAGCAATTCATTTCCTTTATCCACAATAAATAGAAAACATTTCTTTGGATTTCTAAATAGGCATTTGAGCAATAAGTTTGCTATAGTAGTTACAGGCCAATCATAAGAAACAAATACCCAAATCCAACTAGTATGATATTAGACACCTGTCACACAAGGCAACAATAATAATTACACTTTATTATCCTAGAGGAAATACAAAAATCATGAGGTAATCAAAATATCCCAATACATTGCAGAGAAAATCTATTGTATTCATTTCTTTATATGACCCTGAAGAAATTAGAACAAGTAATAGAGTCCTTCAAGCAATGCTTAGTGCTATTGGAACCATTTTTCAGGGCCAATGTGTCTTTTCTCCAAACTATTGCTAATCTTGAGTTTATGGAAATCTTCTCTCTATCCTTTCCTTATCTTTACATGTGCTTGAAAGAATTCCCTGTAAATAGATTTTAATTGCACCCAACAGCAAATCAATCCTTCCCTTTAGATATTTCATACGGCCTCATGAAACCAGAAAACAATTCAAACCTGGCCCACTTCGAACTGGAATTCACATGTTGAGACCTTATTCCGAAGAGCAAGAGGGCCTCCAATAGGTGAGAGTAACTAAGGTAATTTAAATATGGGTGAATACAGGAACAAATTCCCAGGCTCTTGTTACTCTCTTTGTTGAAACCCATTCTTTTGGAAAATCATTTTCTTTAGCCATTGGACAACAAAATGCATTGTCAAGAAATTTTATAGCAATAATTATAAAAGATGTCCATTTGAACCCATTGAGGTCTCACTGATTTTATAACACCCAGCAGACCTCCCTGCAGGAGAACACTATATTTATGTGAGCAATATATGCGAGAATTGAGATCGTAAAATTAAATGACCACATAGAACTGTCATTTATATGATGAGCGCCTACATATGTGAAGGCTGGTTTATTTTGCAGCGTCGGGTTGCGTTAAATGGTCCACTCTCAGTGAATGTTTTTAATCACGCATTTCTTCACTCTTTCTGCAATATTACACTTGAAGGACTGGTAAGCACTTTGCTATGAAATGCTAAATGGTTACTGGCACCGCTATTCTGACAGAAGAGCTCACTAAAATAGAAGTACAGTACATATTGTATGCAATTGTTTTATGAGAGACATTATGGTTACTAGAATAACATTTCACCATTACCAACTGCTGAGAGAAAAGTCATTAAGATATTTGGCGAGCCAGCGCAATTTTTCAACAGAGCTATAGTACAAGACCTTAGAACAGCCTCCATAGAGGGAGGCTGGCTGTCTCACAAGAAAAAAAAAGAAATCAAGTCCCAAGTCTATGTTGTTTGATTTATAGTACTTTATTTTCAGAGTCCAATGAGGAAGTTACAGGATACGCCAGGAGTGTCAGAAGAACAACAGAGAATGCTTGTGTAAAATATATGTATATTTCACACACAAGTGTTTCTGGTGTGTGTGTGTGTGTGTGTGTGTGTGTGTGTGTGTGTGTGTGTGATTTTGTGTATGTATGTAAAAGGTTAACCTCTTGTGTTAATTGTTCTGACAATGCCAACGTGTTAAAGCTCATGTTTCCCAGAAAACTATCTTTATTCAGAGATTAACTTGTATAATTTGAACAGTAAATGCCTTCTTTTTTTTAATGAAAAGACATTGATGGATGGGGGAGGGGTGAGAAAAATAAACTGTCTGAAACACTTCACTCAAATACAGAAGAATAAAACAAGTAGTTCACTGCAAAAATTTAACATTTCCTGCCATGGTTATTGGTGGAAAACCAGTGACGGTAACAGTTTTACAAATGCTTCTTTCATATATATACATTCACATACATATGTATCAGTATATACTTCTATTTATATGCTTTTATATAGTATATATATATATAATATATGCCAGATAGATAACTTTTTGATTGTTAAACTGACAGTTTACCACCTGCTCCTGTGAATGCTAGTTCTATTACTTCCATCTCCTTACATCAGAAAGAAACATGAGCATTCATCAAAAACAAATATGCGTTGGGGTGTTTCTCTACAATAGCAAAAATGGACAGAATTGGAATTATAGAGTCAAATATGTGAGTGTATGGATAACCGTGAAGGCAAAACTCAGCGATCTTATCCTCACCATTACTGAGGTCACCTTAGTAAGTGGTAAACTACCATATGCAGAACTTGCAGTCAGCAACCATTGGTTGAATAAATACTTTTAAAAAAAGACATTGGAGATCTTTTAATAAATAATAGTGTCAAATATATATTTTAAATTACCCAGAAAACCGGATTCTATTCCTGTTATTCAATACTTTTGACCCCACGTAAAAAGGTTGAGTTTTTTACAGAAGTTATGAAGGGGCAAAAAAGATAGTCAATTCAGTTAAAAAAAAATCTAACCAGCACTAACAGAACTTTTAATTCTTTGACGTCTTGATGCATATAGAGACACCTAAAGTACATGTAACCGATAGAAGCATCATATTCAGTTTGCTCATCACAGCTCACTCTTCTGTGTATTAAGCCCTCTATGACTTATTTTTTATAAGCCAGGTTTTATCAACCTACTTACAGCAAAACTCATCAATATCATTAAAATAAATGTGGAGATCACCTTGCTTTTTAAAAACACTTTTGGGCAGCACCAAAGGTGACAGAGAAAATATTGTTCTTGATGGAGGTGATGTTTCCTAACAAGAAAGTTAAATAAATGCATAAATGCTGATCCTCCAATAATGTCCTTTTGATCTAAGCACTTTGTTCCAGAACAACTACTATAGTATCTTATATAGATGGTATAAATATGACCTTTTTTTAAATTAAGAATAACAACTTTCTCTCTTTACCTGCTCTTCAACACCCCACTATACCACTGGAATAAATAAATGAAGGAAGGAATAATTTGAATTATTTGTATATATATACATATCGAAATGTATATAATAATCTAAATATACATATATATTTAGATTATATATCTGAATCACAGTTGCATAATACTTTCCCATAGTAAGCACATACATCTAGTTACTTTGCAGTGGAACATATTTACAAGAATATTATTATATTTCCTACATATAAGTATTGAAGATGTTATTCACATTAGTTAAAAAATATCAGCATTGTGTAAAACACTTTAGAGAAACATTTCCACCCAGAAGTCCTTGTCTTTGCCAAACTATTAGGACTTTTTTTGTAAATTGAGCATCATCCACCTTAAAAATGCTGAACATTAGTCCTTGGAAAAAGATTTTAACGAAATACATATTTCAGTTAAAAGAGGGCTATGGAATCTGCCTGCTAAACAAAATGCTTTATTTTTTCCAAGTTTTCAAGGCTTGGGACCCTGGGGAAAGCTTAATTAAACTCAATGCAGAAAAAAAATTATATCATAAAAGTTGAAAAAGTCAAAATATGAAATATTCAATTATTATTGCCCGTGGGGTTTGTTCTGTAAATATTTTATCCACAGTCAACACTCGGCTTTCTCCCCACCCCATCTTTTAAGGGCTATCTGGGGAATAACCCACACCTCCTCACTCGGTCACTTGACTTCCTTTTCGTCTTATAATTTATTAAATGATGTTTTTTAGAAACATAAGTACTTCAAGTTTTCCTTCCTATCACTTTGTTTGTTGTTCCCTTCACCCACAGAATTGCTGTGGCTATAAAATAGAGATATAAAAAAGACACATAGGATATCAGTTCATCCTTTGGGGTTTTAGCTACACTTGTTTCTTTCATGGAACTGCCTCTAGTCCTGCCACAATACACCGCATTAAATGTCCCAATATGACACCACTCTCTCAAGATGGAGGGGATTTTGTTTCACTCAGTTCACAGAAACATTCTTCTCATTTATGTTACAATTTTTAAAATAATATGTAGACATCAGAATTTATCTCATTGCTTTATTACTGTGTACTTGTTTATAAACTGTGAGCTCAAGGCAAATATTGAATAAACTCTAAAATGCATTAAATATTAATAAGCCTCTAAAACTGAGTCTACATTAAAATGAATGGCCTAAAGTTTGGGTGAATATTAATGTTACACCACTATTTTTTAACCAACATCTTGGTAGCATTCATGATATCATCATATCTCTATTCCAGTAATAGACTACAAAGTTTTCCCAGTAAACCCAAATTATCGGAAAGTGTTAGTATCAGAGTCATCTTTTATGATAAACAAAGATATTCCTTTGCTCTGTTGAAGTTGACTCAAAAATACAAGCATGTCTTTTTTTAATCAAGTCATACTTTAGCAGCCGATGAGGGTATGTTATTTAAGTGACAACTTGCTGCACATTGATATTTAATAACATGATTATCATGTATTGAGTTTGTTTAAATAGGAGGATAACAAGTAAAATAATTATGCAATTAGATATGGCCACACATGATCAAAAAAAGTGCTTTAAATTTCCAAACTGCATTTATTCAGGGGAGCATTGGAAAACTTGCTCACCCTCACTGCCTGAGATTTTCTTGCCTGAAGATGTATGAGTAAATTTGGAATTGGAGAAAAAGAAGAAACAATCTTAAAATATCAACAAGGAGGAAGTCTTGAAAAGGCCAATAAGACATAAAAATGACTTCAAGGAGCATGCTATAGTTTCCTCTTTGAAACATCAATATTCAATTATAATTTAAAGGACTAAAAGTGGTAAGCCAAAGTGGCAAGGAGAAGTGTTCTGAAGAGTGATTCTGAATTATGAAATACCATTTCATATGCCAGAGTAGTAAAAGTGGAATACTAATCTGGTGCAACCAATTCATCCATTTCTAATTTACACTCCACACTGTGTCATTCATTTACTAATGCTTGAAATATATAGATGACTAACAAGATGACTCTTGTTCATCAGGACAACTCGACACCAAAACAGTAATGCAATTATCCCCTAAGCAATAGACTATTACCAAATTGATTTATGTGCTATCTCTAGGATACTTTAAAATTCATAGCCTATCACAGGAGTATAATCTAAAATTCAACTGAGAGTTCAAAATTTAGCTTGGAAAGAACATCTAGCTGCACACATAATTGCAAGTTAACGTTTCAAAAATTGGAAAATATTTAACAGAAAGAACCAGAGTTAATTGAATATTTATCCTCCAAAAAAAAAAAATGAAAATCAATATTCTTAAATGGCTGTTGGGATATCACATAAAAGAGAAGGAAAGAGCTACACTCTGAATCTGAGTATTCACAAGAGCTAATATACTATTCAAATGATATAAATCAAGATGTGATTATTTTTCTAAAATTTATTAATTGATTTTGAGATTAACTTAGAGACCTTGTTGTCCAAATACTGCACAATATAAAACCCATCTGTGGTTTAAATGAAAGCTCTTAAAAATCATAATACAAAAAAAATTTATTTACCTGTTTGATAAACTTATGGGGACATCACATTAGTAGGAGAGACTATTTTCGATAGGGTCTATTATTGCTTAATGTTGATATCTATTTGTGGGAAGATACTACGTGGAGATATGAACTGGCGTGCGTTCTCCCATTCCGTACTCAGAGACTCCTTCATTTTCATCCTGAAAGTATCTTTTAACCACCTCCTCACCACCACCCATAACAGCTAGACTTGAAGGACTTGCCAGGGTCTCCTGCTAACCTGTTTTATTAAAAGGATCATGGACAAGTGCTTGAGTGCAGACTCTTGAGCCAGCCTCTAAGGTTAAATGCCAGCTTGTAAGTTAATAATCAATTGATTTCAAGCAATTTATTTAACCTCTATGTGCCTTACTTCCCTCATATTCAAAATAGGGCCATTGTATAAGTGAGATTATGTCCATATTGCTTAGAATAGCGCCTGTCACATAATAAATATCAAATATTAGCTATTATTAGTTGTTTCTATGCTCAGAATTCACTAGCCCCAGTATCTAAAGAGATCGAGTTTCTTGCACAATTTTTCGTCTGCTCCCAAAGACTAGATCAAAAGATGCCATGGTCAGGGGCAGAATAGAGTTAGAAATTATGCAGAGAGTGTGGGGGGAAAAAGTGCCAGAGCAAGAATTCTGTACTGAACCTCCTGATGGAAAGAAAGAAGCTGGGACAGCCTGAACCCAAAGACAGCCTGTTTCTAACAACCACACATTCTGGCCTGTTAGTATCTGTTCCTTGAGACTCTATCCAGTTTCCCTGTCCACACTCCAACCCCATCCCAATAACAACACATTCATACACAGCAGCCTAAGGTTCATTGTATAATCCTTCAGTGAGAAAAAGACTTTGATATTCCATGGCAAGGGATGGGTAAATAGGGGAATCCTAGCCCTGGACCAGAATGAATCTAAAAGAACTAGCTTGAAAGATCCCACTGAACTGGTGAGGCAATGGAATGTGTAGCCCCTGCCACACATTTATTGCATTTCTACTATGTTCTAGAACTTTCTACTTGCATTACTTCATTAACTTCTTCTCAAACTCTGGAGTATAATTCTATTCCAGTTCTTTCCTGAATGTAGTGATGAAATCTATCACAGACATTTTTAAAAATGAATATGTAACATCAAGTTTTCTGTTTATGCTTCCTATAATAAAACAAGGAATCCAAGCATATAAAAGAAGCCCTGCATTTATAATCAGAAGACCTAAATTTGAATAGGCTCTGCAACCCACTAGTTAGATGATCTTATCATGTCTTATAGCCTTTTGAGGCCTCAATTTCCTCATCTGTAAAATGGAAATACAACATGCAACCTTACAGAATTATTTTAAGAGTCCAATGATATAATAAGTGTGCATTAAATAAAAAGCAATTTTAAAACTGTAAAGTACTCTATAATTATCAGGCACAAATCTATAACCGTATGTGAGCTGCTCCCTTGTAAATGTCCCCAAACAACAACAATATAAATTCATTCTGTCTTGTAAAATGCACACTTATATGTAGAAATATAGCTTGAACTTGAGCAACAGTAATGGGTGATTGTTTTTAGTAGAATTCTTTTTTATTTTCTACAGAAAACCCTGCTTAAAATGTTTAATGATTAAAATAGCTCATTCCAAAGTTTCTTAATAACATAATTGGAGAAGATAATAAAGAAAAACTATTGACATAGTTTATTTTGCTCTATGTATTTTTTAGGCTGAGAGAGAGATTTGTTTCAATAAGTGGACTCCTAGGATTCTAAAAAGAAGATGCTAAACATACATACAACTCCTGTACTTTGTGGAAAACCATAATTATAGTGTCCTAAGACAGGTATCCACATTGAAGTAATAAAAACAGATAAAATATGTACTTATTGTATTGAAAAGCTGGAAGATAGGCAAATAACAGCTAAGTTCCTGTCCCAAGTCCTGATAATGACAGTGGTGGGGATATCTGCCATTCAAAGAGGACAAATTGATTAAAAGGAACAGCCCCAGAGCAGTTTTCCATATTTGATTTAATTTTATTGTGTGAACTTGTATTTACTAAAGTCAAATTCTGATTAGTTTAGAGTTGATTATCTTGTTTGTAAATTATCTAGAGATGGTTTTGGTCTCTCCTTCCCTCTAGCTCCTGAGTTTTGGTCATTTCACTGTTAATTAGCCCCTTTTGAATGGTGGGTATAAGAAGTAAAAAGAAACCCAAAAGATGATATGCTGTGTCTTGTTAGCAATTTTACCAAAGTCATTAGAGAGGATTTGGAAAAATTGGTTTGGATTATTTGTAGATTTCTCTTTGTCATTATACTTATGTTCTTCCTTATTCTGCCTCATTTAATTAATAAGATTTTATCTCCCTTCTGATAAATGGTAACTCTAAATGTTTTTCTAAAAGTAAATTAATGATATTTTTAAAAATTCTAATTTTGGTTCTCTGTATTTTATCTTATAGTGGTACTTCTGTTTGTTATTCGTGCTATGCACATATCTTCTTTCAGTATATGACTAGCTTTTCCACTTTGCTTATAGTTTATTTTTGTGCAAAAAGTTTTAGTTAGAATGCAGTAAATATATCAGAATTTTCTTTTATGATTTGTGCTTTTTGTGTCTCCTTATTTAGCCAGAGGTCATAAAGATATTATTCCATTATTTCCTTGAAAAGTTTTAAAGAATCTAATTTAACTTTGCACATGGATAAACAATTGTCCATCACCATTTATCTAATAGCCCATGGCAGAGGAAGAAAAAAACACCTTTTTCCTCTACTCACCTTAGGTTTTCCAATTGGGGCCCTTTAAATTCAGTGAACAAAAGGCAGATTAACAAGAGAATGTGCATCACACATCCACATGGGAATACTCGTGGATGAGTAACTGAAAGGGATGGTAGCATCTTAGCAAAGAATAATGATTTTGCAGAGAAGTGACAAGAACAAAGAAAAGGATTTTGAGCTTCTGCAGGTAGCAAATTATGGGAAGACAAAAATATGGAGAAACTAATGGTAGGTAAAGGCTGGTTAGTGAAATTTGTTATGTTTCCTCCGGTGCCATCTCTGAGCTGGGAAGGGTCTAGAATTGTCTCTAATGATTAATTTCTGTACTTCTTGGTAGACAGGAAAGGAGACATATCTTCACAAAGTTATGTCCTGCTTATAAGCAAATGTGGGGAGGACAGAGAACTTGTCTTCTTTCTGCTTCTTAACGATCCTGATGCCAAAGTGGCATATTTGGGGGTGGCATATTCTGCTACCCTTCACCATCTTTTCCCCCATTCACTTATAATGTCACATCTCTCATCTATTATTGTTATATATGAGTGTGTGAATTACTAGGGTCTTTATATTCCATTAGTCTGTTTGTCTTGTGTCAATATCTTTTTTTGTTCACTTTTTAAAATTCCTAATATCTGGTAGGTCAAATCTACTATCCCAGTTCTTCAAATTGTCTTATTCTTGGCAATGTGCTTTTGCAGTTGCACTTTTTAAACTCCATGCAAAACCCAAAAGATTAATATTGCAATTATATTAGATTTAGGGATTAATTAGGGGTGTTTCATCTTCCTTCCTCAAAATAAACATACAAACATAACTTTTCATTCATTCAGTTTTTTTCATGATCCCTGATTTTACTCTATCGGTCTTACACCATACAAATTCTTCTTCTTTAAATAAGGTCTTTTATATTGATTGATCTTTTTGTTAATTATTATTAATATATTTATTATTAAGAATGATATTGACTTTGTATGTTGGTTATTCTAGTAATTTGTCCATAGATTCTCTTGAATTCTCAATGTAGGTAATCACATAATAGACACATGATGAGAGTTTTATCTCTTCTTTTGTAATTATTATTTCTCTAATTTCTTTCATTTTCTTTCTCCCTATGATTATTTTTAATCATTGCATTTACCATTACTTACATTTTACTGTTGAATATAAGCCACGGCTGTAGGCATCCCTTTCTTGTCCCTGACTTAATAGAAATCCTCAACATTTTCTGGTAGGTTTTTGACAGATGGCTTCAATCAGATTAGGGTAATTCTTTTCTATTGATAGTATTCTTGTGAATATTTATCAAGAGTGAGTTTTGGAATGTGTTAAAGGAGTTTTCATTTTAGTGTTTTTTTTTTTCTTTTTTTGTGTGGCTTTGCTCATCTTCTGATCATGAGGCTATATGATGCATGAGGCTATACTGTATGCATCCTGTATCTCACCAGGAGCCATAAGAAGCTCAAGGCATCAAGTAGCAAACCTCACTGTGATCGTCTTTCTTGAGGATGTACTTTAGGTCCTGGAAACTTTTGCCTATTCAGTACCTTAAGTCATAAAGACCCTGTCATCTGCTCTCCTAACAATTTTGCATTTATTTTACATTTCTGGCCTTTTTATTTGAGAATATGTTGCCTTTTTATTTGAGAAAGGCTATGTCTTCCTGATGTTGTAATTTTATATTTTGCCCAATATTTTTTAATGTTTATTTATTTTTGAGAGAGACAGAGTGCAAGCAGGGGAGGGGGAGTGAGAGAGGGAAGAACACAGAGTCTGAAGCAGGCTTCAGGCTCTGAGCTGTTAGCACAGAGCCTGATGTGGGGCTTGAACTCACGAACCATGAGATCATGGCCTGAGCCAAAGTTGGACTCTTAACTGACTGAGCCACCCAGGCACCCCTATTTTACTCATTTTTGGCATGTGTTTGGAACAAAAAAGTGCTATCAAAGTGAACTTGTTTCACACTTTTAAGTAAACAACTATATGAGCTTAGTTTTCTTTTTCAGATATTTGATAGCTAGATATGTGAATTTCCCAGGGCTCCTGTAATAAAGAATCACACTGCATGGCTTAAAATAATATACATTTATTTCATAATATTATCATAGTTCTAGAGTCTAGAAGTTTAAAATCAAGATGTCTGCATGGTTATACTCCCTCTGAAACTTATAGAGAAGAAGATTCTTTCTCCTTCTGGTAGTTTGCCAGCAATCGCTGGTTTTCCTGGGCTTGCAATTGTAGCACTTCAGTCTCTGTCTCCATTCTCACAAGGATGACCTCCTCTGTCTCTGCCCTCCTCTTAGAGGGACACCCATCATAATAGATGATGGACCCACCCCAATGACTTCATTTTCACTTGGTTAGTCTCAAAGACCTTACTTCCAAATAAGTACTTCACAAGGACTGGGGGTAGGACTTCAACATATCTTTGTGGGAGACACAATTCAACCCATAACACTATGAATATGTGGCCATTAATTATATATTGAATTTAATATTCATTGTTATATAAATATCATATATATTTCAATTTATGTATTTGTATGTCCAAACATATAGATATGTGATAGATAGATGGATATATAGACAGGTAGACAGAGACATGTTTACATAGATTTCTCTAACTATCCCTTTGCATCATCTCAAATTCTGATCTTCATTTTTTCAACCCTGGCTTGCTTCCCTTAATTCCATATAATAATTTATCTTTTAGAAATCCAGTTGTAATCCTGATTATATAATCTAGTAAAAGGCCGTGTCTTTTTTTTTTTTTTAATTTTTTTTTTTCTTTTCAACGTTTTTATTTATTTTTGGGACAGAGAGAGACAGAGCATGAATGGGGGAGGGGCAGAGAGAGAGGGAGACACAGAATCAGAAACAGGCTCCAGGCTCCGAGCCATCAGCCCAGAGCCCGACGCGGGGCTCGAACTCACGGACCGCGAGATTGTGACCTGGCTGAAGTCGGACGCTTAACCGACTGCGCCACCCAGGCGCCCCTAAAAGGCCGTGTCTTAACTCTGGCTGCTATAGCAAAGTACCATACCTAGGTGCCTTATAAACAACAGAAATCTATTTCTTACAGTTCTAGAGGCTGGAAGTCTAAGATTATGGTGTCAGCATGATCAGGTTGTTCTGGTGAGAGCTCTCTGAGTTGCAGACTGCCAGCTTCTCCTTCCCCTCACATACCATGAAGAGGGCCAACAAGCTCTCCAGGGTCTCTTTTGCTAATCCCATTGATGAGGGATTCACCTTCATGACCTAATTATCTCCAAAAGACTCCACCTCAAATGTACTAAAGTGTTGAATGTCAATCGTCCACATTGGGGATTAGATTTCAACATACGAATTTTGGGGGAACAGAAATATTCAATGCATAACAGGCAGAAAAGGGCCCAAGATTCTTATCCAAACAGCAACAAAGTACCTCAACAAGAATAATCTCTTAACACAATTTTCAAATAACAATAAATAAAAAAAAATGTATGGAGCTCATTTTCACTAGTAATAGTACCTTCTTGTAATTGTGGAAAGTGCTAGTTTAAAAAAATCAAACATTTAAAACTGATTGAATAAGGAACAAGTCAAAAAAATTCACCTGCAGTAAAATGTTAAAATTTTGTAGTAAACTAAGAAATCTGGGAATACCACTATTCTAGTATATCCAATAGAAAAATAAAACAACTGAGGAAGAGGACTCTTAAAATGCATGGTTAAAATGACCTAAAAATGCAGTGTGGAATGTAGTGTGTGTGTGTGTACTATAAAAACGCAAAATATATTGGGATGCCTGGGTGGCTCAGTCAGTTAAGCGTCCTACTTTGGCTCAGATCATGATCTCATGGCTCTTGAGTTCAAGCCCTGCGTCGGGCTCTGTGCTGACAGCTCAGAGCCTGGAGCCTGCTTCAGATTCTGTGTCTCTGTCTCTCTCTCTCTGTCCCTCCCCTGCTCATGCTCTCTCTCTCTCTCTCTCTCTCTCTTTCAAAAATAAATAGGGGCGCCTGGGCGGCGCAGTGGGTTAAGCGTCTGACTTCAGCCAGGTCACGATCTCGCGGTCCGTGAGTTCGAGCCCCGCGTCGGGCTCTGGGCTGATGGCTCAGAGCCTGGAGCCTGTTTCTGATTCTGTGTCTCCCTCTCTCTCTGCCCCTCCCCCGTTCATGCTCTGTCTCTCTCTGTTCCAAAAAAAATAAATAAATGTTAAAAAAAAATTAAAAAAAATAAACATTAAAAATCTTTAAAAATGCAAAATATAACAAATTAGCTACTTATAAATTAAAGGTTCTTCATCATTACCAAATATGTGTTTATTTGTCAAGTACAATCAATGTGTCAAGTTCTTATGTAAAACATTATACTTATTTTAAGTATATAGCCTGTGTTAAGAGCTTGTGTATGGGTGAGTGGGGAGAGGGAAAATAAAAAGTAAACGTGCAAATTTCTTCAATGACCAGGAAATAAGTACATTACTTCTATGTTGTCATTTAAGCCTCAAGCATTGTTTTATTTATTTGACCAATAAATGCTAATTTCATTAGTGATGGGTAGAACATCAAAATCATCTATATAGACCTTCCTATTTGCTCCTAATGCTATCTTGTGGGGTGTTTTCCAGTATCTCTTTATGTGGCAAAGATACATGCCCTCCCAAAGGACAATACCCCCAGCCATCATCTTACGAATACACGTCAACAGAGAAACAGTAGCCTATTTCAAGTATCATTGATAGACATTAATACATTTGCTTTTGTTTTTACCATGACAAAAATACTACTTCTCTGCCTCACCTACTGGACCACACCAGCTGGTTAGGTACCAAATCTCAAAAAGTACCAATTAAAATAAAAATAGCTAAGTCTGGAATAAGTAACAAAGTGGAGCTTTGGAATAGTGTGAAAATTTATAAGTGATCGTTATCAACACCTGCAGTCTACTTTGCTTCGCTTATGATGGCTTGCTGACGATTGTCTACTGGTAGCACAAAAGGCTACAAAGTAAAAACAGAAAACTTCAACTGTCTTAGTGATAATTGAGCTCAATTTCTCACCAGTCATTTTTAAACCAAGTAATTTAATATTTATTGATATCAAACTGCATCAACATGTATGCCCTCAAAATTTTCCATTATTCAACTATAATTCAACAAGAATACTCTGTGATCATGTATTATGGAAAAAAAGTCTTTGAAAAAATCAATAACAAGGTACTTACTAGATCAGTTTCCTCATCTGTAAGGTTAGGAAATATGCCTAGCTCAAAACTGCATGGAAAGTGCTACTCTCAACAGCCACATCTTAGGCGGACAATGATCATAAGGGTTCTTTTGTGTGTGTGATCTGGGTTATGTACGATCTTCTCTATCAGGCTTGTTGTAGATTGTATTTCTCCTAGAGCCTATGGTCTGAAAGAACAGTTGTCTGCCCTCCCATCATATACTCAATATACAATGAGATAACAGGGAGAGCATAATTATAAAAAGGATTATCATTTAGACAAGGAAACAAAGAAACACTAATAGTCACCCATAACAATGCAAGTATCCTACAGGATCAGGCATCAGGGAAGTCTACCATCCTGTGTTGGGAATTTTCATAATTAGGCCAGAGTCTGTTCTCTGGGTGGCAAACCCTTATCCACCATCCATTATGGCCCCTGTCTTTCCCTCTGTGAGGTTCTTCATTTTCATCCATCTCATTTGACATATCTGAAATGGATGTTAGAAAGTATGTCCTCCTTTCGAGCTATCCATTTTCTACTTATGCAAGGGGTAATTAGCAAATGTAGTTTTGGCCCCAAAATGTCAAGAGGCTTATGATTTCTTTGGTAACACAATATTTTCAAAAACTTACTTCTATTTGTTTCCAGTCAGTTTCATAAACCAGTAACAATTTAAGTTGTTTTGTTTCCTAAACTCCATGACTTCATCCTCACTGTAATTATGGTGACCATGAGGTCATCTGAAACATAAAGGTGGGAAAGCCATATCTTCATCTGATCTGTGCTCTCAATTACTTTATCAAATGAAGAAGTTTGATTCGGCTTTATTTTTCCTGTGGCCTTTTAAAATCCCAAATCTTACCATTGATATCTAAAAACAGCTTTTTCAACCTGTTGACCTTGAATTTCTGGACTTTTTAGGATACCTCTTATTTATGGTAGTAAAACCTGCCAATTCTTTCTTTTTTTAAAAAAGTTTATTTATCTTGAAAGAGATACAGAGAGAGAGAGACAGAAGCAGAGACAGAGACAGCACGAGCATGGGAGAAGCAGAGAGAGGGAGAGAGAGAATCCCAAGCAGGCTCCACACTATCAGCACAGATTCCCAACATGGGGCTTGAACTCACAAACCATGAGATCATAATCTGAGCTGAGATCAAGATTAGATGCTTAAGTGACTGAGCCATCCAGGTGTCCCCTGTCAATTCTTCCTTAAGCTTATTTCTTTCTTCTAATACCTCATAAAAACTATGGATAACAACCAACATGCACTATGGACATTTTTTACCTAATAATATTGCCAAGAGCTTCTTTCTTGGTGGATATAAACTTTGCCTTTCAAGTTACTCCAGGTAACAGTTTGCCAAATGGATTGTCACACGCACACACAAAAAGAATTTCTATCTTTCCAGATTATGGCCTTCTCTCTCATCAGCTGTCAATGCCTGTATTAATCTGGGAAATTAATGTTTGCTTCATTAACAAACATTTCCCCAAATTTCAGAAGCATGACTCTTAAAAAAGGTACTTTAAAAGTTTCTTAGAAATTTAACTAAGTAAATCAGACTTCTAAGTAAGGCAAATTTAGGACTAAGGGTTAGTCCTTTTCTCCCAGTCACATAAGAGAAAAACGGAGCATAAAAGATCCCACAAAATACTTTAGGGATAGGCCTAGGATTAGTGCATTATTTGTGTCCTCTTCTTTTTGGCCATAACTCAGTCACCTGGTCCCACCTAGATGTCAGAGAAAATGGGAACAACTGTCATTTTATCTGACTAGATAAAATAACAGTAAATACAGAGCATTGTAATGGCTATAAATGCTCTTAATTTTTTATTGTGATTGCTCATTTAAATGTGATCATTATTTAACACTTAATCACGAAGAATCTTTTCACTGGCTATAGAATTCTAGCATGGTAGAATATTTCCTGGTATATTTCATGGTAGAATATTTCCTGTTAGCAAACTGAAACCACCATCCACTGATATCTGCCTTCCATTGTGACTGTTGAGCCGTGGGATGTCAATTTAACTATTCCCTTTAAAAATACTCTATCAACCCCATTCCTTGGTTTCAAGAATTTCTCCCATTCTTATGTATGTATGCATGTTTGTATGCATGTAGTTGCAGTTTTACTAGGTTGTAGTTAAGCATTCATACTGGTTTTCTTATACAAACTGTACATTATGATAATCAAGTAGTCAGAGTAAGTTTTTCTTTATATAGCTATTCCAATTAATAAATGAAGAAAGAATGATAGAATTATATTATATCCATTTTGTAACTCCTAATCTATGAATGGATTTAAGCAGTTCCTTCTACTATCTGTTTAACAAATTACCCCAGCTGATCAAAAAGGATTTAAATAATATAACAGAAAGTGAATTTAGAATAATAGTCATAAAATTAATCGCTGGGCTTGAAAACAGTATAGCTGACAGCAGAGAATCTCTTGCTACAGAGATCAAGGGACTAAGGAACAGTCACGAGGAGCTGAAAAACGCTTTAAATGAAATGCATAACAAAATGGAAACCACCACAGCTCGGATTGAAGAGGCAGAGGAGAGAATAGGTGAACTAGAAGATAAAGTTATGGAAAAAGAGGAAGCTGAGAAAAAGAGAGATAAACAAATCCAGGAGTATGAGGGGAAAATTAGAGAACTAAGTGATACACTAAAAAGAAATAATATACGCATCATTGGTATCCCAGAGGAGGAAGAGAGAGGGAAAGGTGCTGAAGGGGTACTTGAAGAAATCATAGCTGAGAACTTCCCTGAAGTGGGGAAGGAAAAAGGCATTGAAATCCAAGAGGCACAGAGAACTCCCTTCAGACGTAACTTGAATCGATCTTCTGCACGACATATCATAGTGAAACTGGCAAAATACAAGGATAAAGAGAAAATTCTGAAAGCAGCAAGGGGTAAACGTGCCCTCACATATAAAGGGAGACCTATAAGACTCGTGACTGATCTCTCTTTTGAAACTTGGCAGGCCAGAAAGAGTTGGCACGAGATTTTCAGTGTGCTAGACAGAAAAAATATGCAGCCGAGAATCCTTTATCCAGCAAGCCTGTCATTTAGAATAGAAGGAGAGATAAAGGTCTTCCCAAACAAACAAAAACTGAAGGAATTTGTCACCACTAAACCAGCCCTACAAGAGATCCTAAGGGGGACCCTGTGAGACAAAGTACCAGAGACGTCACTACAAGCATAAAACATACAGACATCACAATGACTCTAAACCCATATCTTTCTATAATAACACTGAATGTAAATGGATTAAATGTGCCAACCAAAAGACATAGGGTATCAGAATGGATAAAAAAACAAGACCCATCTATTTGCTGTCTACAAGAGACTCATTTTAGACCTGAGGACACCTTTAGATTGAGAGTGAGGGGAGGGAGAACTATTTATCATGCTACTGGAAGCCAAAAGAAAGCTGGAGTAGCCATACTTATATCAGACAAACTAGACTTTAAATTAAAGGCTGTAACAAGAGATGAAGAAGGACATTATATAATAGTGACAGGGTCTATCCATCAGGAAGAGCTAACAATTATAAATGTCTATGCGCCGAATACCGGAGCGCCCAAATATATAAAACAATTACTCATAAACACAAGCAACCTTATTGATAAGAATGTGGTAATTGCAGGGGACTTTAACACCCCACTTACAGAAATGGATAGATCATCCAGACACACGATCAATAAAGAAACAAGGGCCCTGAATGAGACATTGGACCAGATGGACTTGACAGATATATTTAGAACTCTGCATCCCAAAGCTACAGAATATACTTTCTTCTCGAGTGCACATGGAACATTCTCCAAGATAGATCATATACTGGGTCACAAAACAGCCCTTCATAAGTTTACAAGAATTGAAATCATACCATGCATACTTTCAGACCACAATGCTATGAAGCTTGAAATCAACCACAGAAAAAAGTCTGGAAAACCTCCAAAAGCATGGAGGTTAAAGAACACCCTACTAACGAATGAGTGGGTCAACCAGGCAATTCGAGAAGAAATTAAAAAATATATGGAAACAAACGAAAATGAAAATACAACAATCCAAATGCTTTGGGACGCAGCGAAGGCAGTCCTGAGAGGAAAATACATTGTAATCCAGGCCTATCTCAAGAAACAAGAAAAGTCCCAAATACAAAATCTAACAGCACACCTAAAGGAAATAGAAGCAGAACAGCAAAGGCAGCCTAAACCCAGCAGAAGAAGAGAAATAATAAAGATCAGAGCAGAAATAAACAATATAGAATCTAAAAACACTGTAGAGCAGATCAACGAAACCAAGAGTTGGTTTTTTGAAAAAATAAACAAAATTGACAAACCTCTAGCCAGGCTTCTCAAAAAGAAACGGGAAATGACCCAAATAGATAAAATCATGAATGAAAATGGAATTATTACAACCAATCCCTCAGAGATACAAACAATTATCAGGGAATACTATGAAAAATTATATGGCAACAAATTGGACAACCTGGAAGAAATGGACAAATTCCTGAACACCCACACTCTTCCAAAACTCAATCAGGAGGAAATAGAAAGCTTGAACAGACCCATCACCAGCGAAGAAATTGAATCGGTTATCAAAAATCTCCCAACAAATAAGAGTCCAGGACCAGATGGCTTCCCAGGGGAGTTCTACCAGACGTTTAAAGCAGAGATAATACCTATCTTCTCAAGCTATTCCAAGAAATAGAAAGGGAAGGAAAACTTCCAGACTCATTCTATGAAGCCAGTATTACTTTGATTCCTAAACCAGACAGAGACCCAGTAAAAAAAGAGAACTACAGGCCAATATCCCTGATGAATATGCATGCCAAAATTCTCAATAAGATACTAGCAAATCGAATTCAACGGCATATAAAAAGAATTGTTCACCATGATCAAGTGGGATTCATTCCTGGGATGCAGGGCTGGTTCAACATTCGCAAATCAATCAACGTGATACATCACATTAACAAAAAAAAAGAGAAAAACCATATGATCCTGTCAATCGATGCAGAAAAGGCCTTTGACAAAATCCAGCACCCTTTCTTAATAAAAACCCTTGAGAAAGTCGGGATAGAAGGAACATACTTAAAGATCATAAAAGCCATTTATGAAAAGCCCACAGCGAACATCATCCTCAACGGGGAAAAACTGAGAGCTTTTTCCCTGAGATCAGGAACACGACAGGGATGCCCACTCTCACCGCTGTTGTTTAACATAGTGCTGGAAGTTCTAGCATCAGCAATCAGACAACAAAAGGAAATCAAAGGCATCAAAATTGGCAAAGATGAAGTCAAGCTTTCGCTTTTTGCAGATGACATGATATTATACATGGAAAATCCGACAGACTCCACCAAAAGTCTGCTAGAACTGATACATGAATTCAGCAAAGTTGCAGGATACAAAATCAATGTACAGAAATCAGTTGCATTCTTATACACTAACAATGAAGCAACAGAAAGACAAATAAGGAAACTGATCTCATTCACAATTGCACCAAGAAGCATAAAATACCTAGGAATAAATCTAACCAAAGATGTAAAGGATCTGTATGCTGAAAACTATAGTAAGCTTATGAAGGTAATTGAAGAAGATTTAAAGAAATGGAAAGACATTCCCTGCTCATGGATTGGAAGAATAAATATTGTCAAAATGTCAATACTACCCAAAGCTATCTACACATTCAATGCAATCCCAATCAAAATTGCACCAGCATTCTTCTCGAAACTAGAACAAGCAATCCTAAAATTCATATGGAACCACAAAAGGCCCCGAATAGCCAAAGTAATTTTGAAGAAGAAGACCAAAGCAGGAGGCATCACAATCCCAGACTTTAGCCTCTACTACAAAGCTGTCATCATCAAGACAGCATGGTATTGGCACAAAAACAGACACATAGACCAACGGAATAGAATAGAAACCCCAGAACTAGACCCACAAACGTATGGCCAACTCATCTTTGACAAAGCAGGAAAGAACATCCAATGGAAAAAAGACAGTCTCTTTAACAAATGGTGCTGGGAGAACTGGACAGCAACATGCAGAAGGTTGAAACTAGACCACTTTCTCACACCATTCACAAAAATAAACTCAAAATGGATCAAGGACCTGAATGTGAGACAGGAAACCATCAAAACCTTAGAGGAGAAAGCAGGAAAAGACCTCTCTGACCTCAGCCGTAGCAATCTCTTACTCGACACATCCCCAAAGGCAAGGGAATTAAAAGCAAAAGTGAATTACTGGGACCTTATGAAGATCAAAAGCTTCTGCACAGCAAAGGAAACAACCAACAAAACTAAAAGGCAACCAACGGAATGGGAAAAGATATTTGCAAATGACATATCGGACAAAGGGCTAGTATCCAAAATCTATAAAGAGCTCACCAAACTCCACACCCGAAAAGCAAATAACCCAGTGAAGAAATGGGCAGAAAACATGAATAGACACTTCTCTAAAGAAGACATCCGGATGGCCAACAGGCACATGAAAAGATGTTCAGCGTCGCTCCTTATCAGGGAAATACAAATCAAAACCACACTCAGGTATCACCTCATGCCAGTCAGAGTGGTCAAAATGAACAAATCAGGAGACTCTAGATGCTGGAGAGGATGTGGAGAAACGGGAACCCTCTTGCATTGTTGGTGGGAATGCAAATTGGTGCAGCCGCTCTGGAAAGCAGTGTGGAGGTTCCTCAGAAAATTAAAAATAGACCTACCCTATGACCCAGCAATAGCACTGCTAGGAATTTATCCAAGGGACACAGGAGTACTGATGCATAGGGGCACTTGTACCCCAATGTTTATAGCAGCACTCTCAACAATAGCCAAATTATGGAGAGAGCCTAAATGTCCATCAACTGATGAATGGATAAAGAAATTGTGGTTTATATACAGTATGGAATACTACGTGGCAATGAGAAAAAATGAAATATGGCCTTTTGTAGCAACGTGGATGGAACTGGAGAGTGTGATGCTAAGTGAAATAAGCCATACAGAGAAAGACAGATACCATATGGTTTGACTCTTATGTGGATCCTGAGAAACTTAACAGGAACCCATGGGGGAGGGGAAGGAAAAAAAAAAAAAAGAGGTTAGAGTGGGAGAGAGCCAAAGCATAAGA
>NW_024412400.1:43351661-43395498 GCF_014898765.1 Herpailurus yagouaroundi
GCCAAAGCATAAGAGACTGTTGAGAACTGAGAGCAAACTGAGGGTTGATGGGGGGTGGGAGGGAGGAGAGGGTGGGTGATGGGTATTGAGGAGGGCACCTTTTGGGATGAGCACTGGGTGTTGTACGGAAACCAATTTGACAATAAATTTCATATATAAATAAAAAAATAAAATAAAAAAACAAATTACCCCAATTTTTTGTGGACTAAAATAACATTTTGTCTTGCTCATATTTTATAAGTCAGAAATTCAGGAAGGACTTGGCTGAGCATTTCTCACTCAGGGTCTCTCATACAGTTGAAGGTAATGGGTGGCTGAGGCCACAGTGATATGAAAACTCAGCTGGACCAAATTATCCAATATAATTCACTCTTGTAGCTAAAGAATGATGGTCAGTGAGAGCTCTAACTGGGACCTGAGAGAAGTTATCAACAAGTGGATTCTTCAGCATGGAACTCTCAAAGTTATCGGACCTGGTGTACGGCATCTGGCTCTCCCTAGAGCAGGAATTCTTAACCATTTTGGACTGGACGATTCTTTGTTACAGGGACGGTCCTGTGCTTTGTAGGATGTTTATCAGCATCTCTGTCCTATACTTAATTGATGACAGTAGTACCCTTTCAGTTGTGACAACCCAAAATATCTCCAGACATTACCAAATGTCCCTTGGAGAGCAGGAAAGAGACCTTAGATCACCTCTGGTAGGGAATTATTGCCCTAGAGTAAGCATCCAAAACAAGCCAAGTGGAAACTGCATGACTTTCTTCTGACCTAGCTTTAAAGTCTCATGACATTATTTCCACCACATTCTATTGGTTATAAAAAAAATCACTAAAGAAAGCTGAGATTCATGGGCAAAGCACATGTACCCAACAACTTAAAGGTGGGAGTTTAAAATAAATTAACATTTTAAAATATCTACAAATGGTCACCAATATCAGAAAGAAAAATGAAAGAGATAGAGCGAGAGAGAGAAAAAAGGAAGGAAGGAAGGAAGGAAGGAAGGAAGGAAGGAAGGAAGGAAAGAAAAGAAGAAAAATGAAAACCAATGTGAAACTGATAAAGCCTCTAGATCTAATTAGAAATTTATAGAAAACACAATGAATATGTTAAATGACACACAAGAATTTAATGAGCAAAATTCAATCAACCCATTTCATGGAAAAGTCTAAAAATAAAAGACCCAGTTTGTGTAGCAAATAAAATTCAAGTCCAAAAAAAAAAGATTGAGAAGCCTATAGACTAAAAGAGAGTGAAGAGTCATATCAAATACTGAAATGTATGTACTTTATTTGAATTTTGACTCAAATATTAAAGAAAATTATTAGATAATTAGTGAATTTGAATACTGACTAGATATTCAATATTAAGAAATTATTATTAAATTTTCAGCTATGATGATATTGTGGTTTTGTGGTTTTATTTTAAAAAAGATTCCTTATGCTCTAGAAACATATTCTGAAATATTTGAGGCTGCAGTAATATGATATCTTGGATTTGCTTCAAAATAATACAGAACTGAGGTAAGGGGAACAGTCATTTCTAATTCTTAAAATCATATGGATATATGAATCATCAGTCATAGTATTTAGAAGATGGTCGCAACTTTATTCACTAATTGGAATCAATTTTTCCAAAATTTTAAACATATTTCAGTAAATCTTGAGACTATTTTTAATGATTTGAAATATTCAAATTATAAAATATATGCCTACTAAAATTTTTTTGAAAATGTGGAAAACCTTGAGGGAAAAATTGCAATAATATAAATTATGTTTCCTTTTGATCATATTCCCATGCATGTAATGTAAATTACAAAATAAAAAAATAGCATATTTTTTAAAAGTTTTAAAAAGAAAAGTTTTAAAACTCAACTTATTTACTTTAAGAGATTTCAGTTTCTTTTGGATTTTCTAGATAAAATGTGCAAAAATTTTTTTCACCTTCCCAATGATTACATTCTTATTTCTGTTTCCTTTCTTTCTACACTGACAAAACCAGCAATAAATTGTTAAATAATAATGGTATTAACCATTAAATTTTTAAAATATGTATTCTTCAAAATTTATTTATCCATATCAAATGATACAAGTTGAATGCTTCCAAGTCCAAGATGTCATTTCAGTTTTGGTCAGTCCTCAAAGAATACAGATTCACAGAAATCTCTGATCCAGGATAGCATTAGAATTCTGGCAAAACAAAGATTCATCACAGTCCATAGAATCAGATCTAACTTAATCATTATGTTTGGGTCCATTTCAGGAGAATTTGAGAGTGATTCCAAAGACCTTAAGTTCATAAACTCTTTGCGGGTACATTCTAATCGTTATAAATGATGTGGAAATGAAGAATTGAAATGAAATCAGGGACTGATCCCAAAGCCTTCAGGATATTTGGAGCTATAACAGCCCACAACACAACAACAACCAAGATTTTTAAATGACGGACATTTGAAAACGGTTTCTTATCCTGAGGTCAGATGGCAAAGGGAAAGACAGCTTCATACTGAATAAATGATAAACTCCATAGAGGCACAACTATGGCTCACAGATTTTATATTCTGGACATTGAGGTCAGTAGCCAGCCACGGGCACATAAAATAGTAGCAGATGGCACTTTTGTACTTCATTAAAAGGAAAAGAACAGTCATCATATAAGTTCTAATATATTTTCCTGTCAAAAAATTCTTCTGTAACAGTGAAAAACATCAATCATCTCTGACCTGCCATGTTTGACTACCAGATATGTAATAAATTTACTACTAAACAAAGTACTGTTTAAAATTTGTCTTTGTTTCATAGAGAACAGAAGATAAAATCAGGAATTATAAAAGCTGTTATTCCTACTCTGTCACTATTAAGGATCAGAAAAATTAAACCAGAGTAACAATTATATACACTATATCTTTTAGAAAAACTGGGTCTTATTCTGGTCTGTGCCAACAGGTGAGTTCTCAGTCTCTCTGCTTTTCTTTTCTTTTATATCATATCCTACTAGCTAAAGCCAGCGAAAAAAATAATTCTAACTTGATTTTAAAAAGTTTTATAATCAGTAAACTCCCAGTAACTGGAGATGACTAAATAGGATCTGAATAAAAATGATTGACAATTTTGTTTAAAAGAAATTCCAAAAGGTTGATTGGATTTTATGATCTACAGTGTCACATGCAATGATGAATTTCTTTTACTATTTGAAATCAGAAAGTAACAACTTTTGACATTCTACCATGTTCCAATTACCTTTTATGGAGTAACAAACCACTCCATTAACATTAAAAGTGTAAAATAACTTTTATTTTGCTCCTGAATTCTGTGAATCAGGAATTCAGATATGGCATAGTGACCATGGTTTGCATTCTCTGCTTCATGACTTCTGAGATCTCCATAAAATAGAAATAATACAAATTAGATTCTTTCCTTACAATGTAACAAAATAGAAATCACATTAAAAAACAAAAACAAACTCTCCATGAAACAACTCTTGGATAAAAAAGAAAAAAAAAACCCTGAAATTACAGACTTCCTAGAACACATATAATGGAATACATATATTTATACATATAGAACACATATAATTTCCATATAATGGAAATGCTACATATCAAAATCTATGATATAATAAAAGTAGTGATCAGGGTGCCTGGGTGGCTCAATCAGTTAAGTGTCCAACTTCGGCTCAGGTCATCTCACAGTTCGTGGGATCGAGCCCCGTGTCATACTCTGTGCTAACAGCTCAGAGCCTGGAGCCTGCTTCTGATTCTGTGTCTCCCTCTCTCTCTGCCCCTCCCCTGCTCATGCTCTGTCTTTCTCTGTCTCTCAAAAATAAATAAATTTAATAAAAAAATTTTTTAAAGTAGTGATCTGAAGAAAATCCACAACCTTACATAAATGTGCCAATAAAAATGATATAATAATGTTTTCTAACTCAAAGTTTTGAAGAAGAACACAAAGATATGAAAAATAAAACACAAAAGCACAAACTATAAAGATAAAAACAGATTCATGAGGGAGAAATCAGGAAAAGGATAGAAATAACAATGATGGTTTTTGAAAATATCTAACAAAATAAACAAGTCAGTAGCTAACCTAATTTTTAAAAGATGAGAGCAAGTACAAATACACAGAATAAGAGTAACAAGTGGAAAATAACCTTTGAAACAGAACAGGTGTATATATATACATATATATATATACACACATATATATACATATACATATATACATATACACATACACACACGTACACATATATGTGTTTTATGTATATACGTATACATACTAATTAATTTATGTAGATTAATGTCTATAACTCAGTGCAAATAAATTTGAAATAATTGAAAAATTTGAAACTCAAAATGAAATAATGGATAATTTTCTATAAAATGGAACTCCATAAAATTGACCACAGTAGAAATAGAAAGCTTAAATAGACCAATTTCCACGGACATTAATGAAAAAAGTTACTAAAGCACTTTTTACA
Source organism: Herpailurus yagouaroundi (assembly GCF_014898765.1). NCBI lineage: Eukaryota > Metazoa > Chordata > Mammalia > Carnivora > Felidae > Herpailurus > Herpailurus yagouaroundi. Next base: position 43,356,141 of record NW_024412400.1, read on the forward strand.
TTAAAGGCACCAAGCCCAAATAGTTTCATGTGGGGAATTCTATAACCTTTAAAGACTAGGTAATACTAATATTGTTAATGTTAATACAAATATTAATTTTGAGTTGTTTAAGAGCACAAAGGAAAACTTCTGAATTTTCATGAACCAATTATAACATTATTATCTAAATCTGATAAAGATTTCACACACACACACACACACACACACACACACACACACACACACACAGGTAGCTATAGATCAATCTCATGGAATTTAAATGTAAAATGATCTTTTAGAGAATTGTTTTTTATGTCTTAGTGGTTGAGTTCAATGAAATTTTTCGAACATATTTATATCCATTCTATTTTTTAAAAATTATCATCTAACAGTGTGGAGGTCATCTATAGAGACACCCAAGGAATTTACCTAACAAAGAAAAGTGAACTTACCAGAATTTACCAGAAAAGTGAACTTCATAGGCTATTTATGCCATAGAACATGTTTGTTTCTTGACTCTCAGAGTGAATCCCAAGTGGCACTAAAAGTTTTAACTGTTTGTTTTTGTGTTCTATTCCTGCATTGAATTTGTCTTGGTTTTATTTCTGATTTGCATAAACTGGTAAGTCATTCTCCTCTGGTGGTGGCAATGACTTATTCTATAGTTTTATAAAAGTGTCAGCAAACTAATTGTGCAAAAGGCTGGATGGTAAATACTTTTTGTTTTGAGAGTCATATAGCCTATTTTGCAACTACTCAACCCTGACATTGTACTGTAAAAGCAACCACAGACATTATGTAAATGAATAAGCATGACTGGGTTAAATAAAACTTTATGTACAGGCATTACAATTTTAGTTTCTTATAATTTTCATGTGTCAAAAATATTATTTTGATTTTTTTTTCAACCACTTATGTAAATCTATTCTGTGGGTCTTTCAAAATAGGCAATTAGCGAATTTGGCCCACAGACTGATTTGCCAACCTCTGATCTAACCATTTGGTGATTACTGTTCAATGATGATAAACATCTATTTTCTGTGTTAGATCAAAGAAGGGAAAATCCAATTTGTTAGTCTTTTTGATTAATTTTCTATTTTGAGTTCAAATTAATTTAAAAGTTATGTACTCATTAGGAATAATAGCATTTTGATGTGCGGAATAATGTGTCTTTATGTTCGTACTTACTTTTGACCTGTAGCTGAAGTTGTATAACTGATGAATTATGGTATTCTATGTGCCTCTTTGTCTATGCTTAAATGCTTTTACATGTCATTGTTTTTCTACTTCTGGAAGCTTTCAAAGAATTATATTACTTATTTCTTAAATTAAAATAATTGTTGGGATTTGTTTATAGAGATAAATAAGCCTTTTTATAAATAAAATATTTCTAAAATTCCCAGAAAATAAGAGAATTAAACTTCTAATGATTTAAAGAAGCTGGACTTAAAAAAAAGTCCTTCTTACAGAAATTGTCAGCACAGAAACATTTTGGAAATGAGACTAGTTTAAAATTTCATTTAAAAATAAATAGTTATATGGGGCACCTGGGTGGCTCAGTTGGTTAAGTGTCCGGCTTCAGCGCAGGTCACGATCTCACAGTTCCTGAGTTCGATCTCTGAGTTGGGCTCTGCACTGACAGCTCAGAGCCTGGAGCCTGCTTCAGGTTCTGTGTCTCCCTTTCTCTCTGCCCCTCTCTGTCTCCCACTCTTTTCTCTCACAAAAATAAATAAACATTAAAAAAAGAAAGAGAGAGCTAGTTAGCTCTTTGACCTCTTTAAAAAATAATAAATAAAAAAATAGCTATATTTTCCCCTGATTTATCAGTGCCAAATATTGTACAAACTTACATTTTGTTTTACTTGGGTTTTTATCGTATAGATAATTTAATGTGGAAATTCTAAACTCATACAGTTTTATAGATCAATAAACTGACAACACTCCTACATGATACGAAAATTATAAAAAATGTTTGTATTTAATTAAATTAAATAATCATGCTAATTAACTTTATATGTCAATAGTAATTTTTAGTGTGTTAACTTAAATATAATCTCTAAAACACTGATTAATGTTAAATTGAACAAATTAATAGGTACTTCTTGCACATATAGATATTCTCTAAATGAGATGGAATACTGAAAAACTGATCAAAACAAATCTATTTTTAAATACTTTTGCTTCTTATTTTTATATGCCACAGAAAGTTTGTATCTTTGAGGTATGAATTTATTGATTTATATTTTATAATACTTGAGAGTGAAAAGAAGCTATGGAATGTACTATAATTCACATCTTATTTTGAAAACTTGCCTTCTTAGTTTTCTGATTAATGCCTTCACCTAAAACAAAGGTTAGGAAATGATGTACCATGGGCCATATCTGGCCAGTGACTTGTTTTGTAAATAAAGTTTTATTTGAACACAGTCAAACTCATTCATTTACATTGTCTATGAATGCTTTCATGCTATAACAACAGAGTTGGGTAGCTGCAAGAGAGACTACAGGGTCTGCAAATCCTACGATATTCACTATCTTGCCACTTACAGAAAATATTTGATGACTCTTACCTTAAATATGAAATATTATTCTTTCCCTTCTATGCAATACACATAGCTGAGATTTTGTATCTTATGAGAAGCATTTTATGAATTTTATATATTATCTTTATTATGTCCTTGACCATTAACAAGAAAGTTTACTTTTTGATGAAAGAGCTAAGATTCCTTATAGCAGTGTTCCCTCCTACTATATTAATTTTTAGGTGTTTTGTCACATTGATTATATCAATAACTAAGTGTTGTTGTTCTGATAGTTATGATCCTATCCATCTTAATCAAATGCTCATATATCCTATGATAACTTTCACTTGCTTTCCCAAGATCAAACCTAAATTTAGACCACATTTCTTAATTAGATACACAATGTAAAAGCTACATGGGAAGACTTATTAAATCAAAAGGGACACTCTTAGGTTAAGTTTTCATGCTGTACAAGAAAGCACAGGTTCTTTCTCAATGCTCTTTCTGACCATTATGTTTTTATGTTCAGAGGAAAGACTGATCAAAATCGTTATGAAATGGACATTTATTATACCCAATTAGAGGATATTACTTTCCTGTATTATATTACTAGCTGTAGTTATAAAAGAACCACAGTCATTAAATGTTTACATCCACAGTTTTTGATATTCTTCAATGCTGCCTGAAGGCTCTTCTGTAAATTAAAGACCTGAATTTATGCTTCCAAAAGGACAGTTTGACAGTCTCTTCAACAAATGGTGTTGGAAAACTGGACAGCAACATGCAAAAGAATAAAACTGGACCACTTTCTTACACCGTACACAAAAATAAACTCAAAATGGATGAAAGACGTAAATATGAGACAGGAAACCATTAGAATACTAGAGGAGAACACAGGCAGTAACCTCTTTGACATCAGTCATAGCAACTTCTTACTAGATATGTCTCCAGAGGCAAAAGAACCAAAACCAAAAATGAACTATTGGGACTTTGTCAAGGTAAAAAGCTTTTGAAAAGTGAAGGAAACAATCAGTAAAACTAAAAGGCAACCTTCAGAATGGAGAAGATATTTCAAAATGACATATCTGATAAAGGGTTAGTATTCAAAACCTACAAAGAACTTATCACACTTAATAGCACTCCCCCCCAAAAAAACCCCAAATAATTCAGTTAAAAAATGGGCAGAAGACACGAGTAGACACTTTTCCAAAGAAGACATACAGATGGCTAACAGACACATGAAAAGATGCTCAACATCACTCATCATCAGGGAAATACAAATCAAAACTACAATGAAATATCATATCATACCTGTCAGAATGGCTAAAATTAACAACACAGGAAACTACAGATGTTGGCAAGGATGTGGATAAAGGGGAACCCTCTTACACATGTTAGTGGGAATGCAAACTGGTGCAGCCACTCTGGACAACAGTATGGAATTTCCTCAAAAAGTTAAAAATAGAACTACCCTACAATCCAGCAAGCACTACTAGGTATTTAGCCAAAGGGTACAAAAATGTCGATTTGAGAAGACACATGAACCCAATGTTTATAGCAGCTTTATCAATCTGATATGTACAGCAGACAAATTATAGAAAGAGCCCAAATGTGCATTCACTGATGAATGGATAAAGAAATGGTATATATATATATATATATATATATATATATATATATACACACACACATAAATACAAAGGAATACTATTCAGCCACAAAAAAGAATGAAATCTTGCCATTTACAATAACATGGATGGGGCTAGAGAGTTACTATGCTACACAAAAGAAGTCAGTCAGAGAAAGACAAATACCATATGATTTCACTCATGTGTGTTATTTAAGAAAAAAACAGATGGACATAGGGGGAAACAGACAGGCAAACCAGAAAACAGACTCTTGACTATAGAGAACAAGCTGAGGGTTGCTGGAAGAGGAGTGGGGGGATAGGTTAAATGGGTGATGAGTATTGAGGGCACTTGTGATGAGTACTGGGTGTTGTACGTAAGTGATGAATCACTAAATTCTCACCTGACACTAATGCTACACTGTATGTTAACTAACTGGAATTTAAATAAAAACTTGAATAAAGGGGAAAAAAAGGCGGGGCAGTCTGAGAGCCTCTTGGAAAGGACCATACAAGATACTCTAAATAACTGACACCTGAAAGAATAAACTTTTAGTTACAAGCTCGTCAGATGACATTTTCTAAATAACTTTCAGATCAGAGCATTAGACAGAGTCAAGACTTCCACAACTCTTTTTAGTACAGAGGTAAAAGTATTTGTGAAACCAGATAGCAGGCCCAAATTCAGCAGATAAGAATTAATTAAGTAGCACTCATTGAATTGATTAGAAAAACTTTGTCATCGTTATTTGCTTAGAATATTGTCAATGTTATTTTAGTGCTCTTTTTTTTATGACTATATGAGGAACTCCTTTCTCTTCTTAAACTAGTTCCAACTCTTAATTAAATAGATGCTTTCATAAACTAAAATGAAACATTTAATAGTGATATCTGCTTCTCAGTGAAATCCCAGATTCAGCAACTCTTACTGGTATCCTTTCTTTTTATGGCAATAGAGTCATTTGCATAGTTTCAAGTAGAATCTGTCCTCCTTTTTATCAGGCAATAATTGCACAAATTAATTACCCAACCAAAACCTTACCTTCAATGGCATATTTGAGACTGATTGTCATTTAGTCAGTTACAACAAGCCACTGAAGTCCCAGGAGTACTGACAAGGTTCCTGCCTAATGGGTTCCCAGTCTTATAGGTAGTAAAAAAGGCCAGCTTCTGTCAAGCTAGGAGTCTTGGAAAATTGGGGGAACTTCAATAAAAGAAATTCCCTTAAGTTTCTAGATACGATAAGTGAAATCTAGTCGAGAGAGATTTTGTCCAATCTGAGATGTCTTATGAAAACTTCCAGAAAACTTCCAGATGTTAATTCTGCAGCTTTAATAGTTGCTCAATACTGCATGCCCCAATATTTGCAATGCAACTCAAAGAGGCCTACACGGTTTATTATTACTCGGGCTGCATTTATGTAAATAATCACTGCAAACTTAAATGGGACAAGCCTTTTTGAGAGAGAGATTATTTATGATGACAAGGCGGTTAGTGACTGCCACAAGGAATTGTGGATTACTTTTAATATACAAAAGTGACTACTAAGTGTCCTTTCAATAGGATGCTGGACATTTATTGTCCAATCTCATGATGGTGTGCATGTTTGATTATCTTTACATTATTTTTTATCTGTAGAAATTTAACTTATCTATATAGGGCTGATGGCTATTAGGTGTTTGCTATCCATCATAATGCAAATGATTCCTGTTCAACACAATGCAAATAAGTTTTGATACAGGTAAAGATAAGATTAAATGTATACATTACATAAGGTATTAATTCAATTCAAAGGAATTATATATTAAAGACAGAAAAGCATATGATTATCTCAATACAGTCTTAAAAAATTGGTAGAAATCAACAATTATTTATGATAAAAATTCTTAATAAACTTTATATAAAAGTACCTACCAACTTAATGTAACAAAGTAACTTCAAACCCTATAGTAAACATCATACCTAGTAGTGAAATATTAAAAAAAAAAAGTTTCTTTTCAGAAATCAGGAAGAAGGCAAGAATAGCTGTTATCTCTATTCCTATTCATCACTGTACTTAATATAAATGCAATAAAACAATACAAAATATAATTGCAAGCATTGAAAGAAACAAAACTGCCATAATTAAGAGATGTAATGACTGTCTGAAAATCAAGACTCTACAGATAAACTGTTAGATTTAGTTAGATTAAGTTAAAGAGTTTAGAAAAGTTGCTGGATATGCAAAAGCTACTTACGTTCCATGCAGCAAGAAGTGGTTAGAAAGTATACTTTAGAATTATGCATGATTTATAGAAAAATGTGCCTTTTCTGAAGAAAAAAACTTAAATAAATGCAGAGCTATATTATATTCATGAGCAAGAATTCTTAATATCACAAATATTTTAATTTTCTCCAAGTTGATTGATAGAGTCAGTGGCATTTCAATAAAAATCACACAAAAAAATGTTTTGTTTATGTAATCTGACAAGTTGCTGTTAATTGTATATGATTAAGCAAAGAGATAGGTTTAAGTTTTTTAATGTTTATTTTTAATGGGGGGGGGGGGGCAGAGATAGAGAGGAAGACACAGAATCCAAAGCAGTCTCCAGGCTCTGAGCTGTCAGTACAGAGCCCCATGCGGGGCTTGAACCCACAAACCACAAGATCATGACCTGAACTGAAGTTGGATGCTTAACTGACTGAGCCACCCAGGCACCCTGCAAAGAGATAGGTTTAGCCAAAACATTCCTGAAGTACTAGATAGGGGGAGTTGCCCCAATAGCTATCAAGACCTACTATAAAGTTATTATACTAATTGAAACTCTGTGATGTTGACACAGAAACAGGAAAAAAAAAGCAAGGAACAGAATATAGGACTCAAAATGAGCCTGTGCCTGTATAAAAAAGGATAAATATGAAACTGCGGATTAGTGAGGAAGGATGACCTATTCAATAAGAGAGGGGTGGAAGTTTCCCAAATGGAAGAACAATTAAAATGTTTCCTATATCACATAATACATGAAAATCAATTTCAAATGAACTAAAGAACTTAAATATTAAACGAAAATCTATATAGTTTTAAAAAGAGAATATAGAAGAGGATCTTCAAGACTTCAAGTTAGGAAAGGATTTCTTATTATCCCCAAAGTACAAAGGATAAAAAGGATATATAAATACAGACAGAACAAGAGACTTAGAAATCTTTCTTCAAAAGACACAACAGAAAAAAGAATTTATAATTTTATAGAAACTTAATGCAACATATAGAATTGACAATGATTATATTCAGAATATATAAAGAATTCCTATGGGGGCAGCTGGGTGGCTCAGTCAGTTGAGTATCTGACTTCAGGCAGGTCATGATCTCGTTGTTCATGGGTTCAAGCCCTGCATCAAGCTCTGTGCTGACAGCTCAGAGCCTGGAGCCTGCTTTGGATTCTGTGTCTCCTTCTCTCTCCGCCCCTCCCCCTACTAGCACTCTGTCTCTCTGTCTCTCAAAAATGAATAAACGTTAAAAAAAAAATCCCATGAGCCATAAGAAAATGTCAGTCCCAGTCATTGTCTTAATTTGCTGCATAACAATATTACCCTAAAACTCAGCAGTTACCAAACAACAAACATTTATCATAATCTCACTGTTTCTGTGGGTCAGGATCCTGGTGAGGTGTGGCTCAGGGCCTCTCACCCAGGCCTCTCATGAGGCTGCAACCAAATGTCAGGTGGAACCACAGTTTCATCTGAAGGCTCTGTGAGGGGAGGAACTCCTTGCATGCTCACTGCCACGGTTTTTGGTTGTTGACAAGATTCAGTTCTTGGCAGTGTGTTGGACTCCTCAGTCCAATTCGTTGCAGGCCTCAATTCGTTGCAGCTGTTAACTAGGGGCCTCCCTCAGTTCCTTAACATGCGGGACTCTCCTTGGGTAGCTCCCAACACAGCTCCTGACTTCACTCAGCGTGAGAGAGAGCAAAAGAATGAGAGAGAGCAAGCAAGACCGAAGCCACAGAATCCATGGAACCTAATCTCAGAATTGACATCCCATTAGCTTTTGCCACATTTTATTTGTTACAAGCAAATCACGAGGTCTAGCCCTCACTCATTTAGAGGATATTATACAAGGGCTCAAAAACCAGGAGACAAGGATGGCTAAAGGTCATCTTAGGCTCTGCCTGTCAAAGTCATGATAGAAATGTACAGAATAAAAACAGTCAACAAACCTATTAAGAGACGCTTAACCACCTTAGTTAAAGGAAATGCAAATTAAAGTCAATTTTATACTTGCTAGATTAAAAAAAAGTAAAGTCTGACAATACTAAATGTTGACAAGAATTTGCAGAAATGAAAGTGATAAAAATGGAAACTGATATGACTTTAGATAATACCTTCTCATCACTTAAATAAAGTTCAACTGGCACATAATCTATAACTTGGCAATTCCATACTCTATAATTTAATAATCTATAACTCTCAAGTATATATCCTAGACAGCTGGCACATCAGAAGACATTCTTAGCCACATTGTTCATAGTAGCAAAAAAGCTAGAAACTAGAATGGATAAATGAATGGTAGTAGATGCATACAACAGAATATTCGACAGCTGTGTATTATCAATAAATATTGTGTGAGAAAAGCAGGTTGCAGACAAGAAATACAGTATGATCCATTATAAGTGTTCAAAAAGGAAAAAGCTAAGCAATAGTGACTTTAGGAATACATTTATATATGGTTACACCACTAAAAAAAGGAAATGAATGACGCATACAAAATTAAAACTAGTTCCATGTAAGTGGGAGAAATGGAGACATAATGGAAAAGAGCTTGTGGGAGGTATCAATTCTTTCTTCAGTTGGGTATATACTTGGGTATTCACTTACCTTGTGGTTATTATTTTGGAATATACATTTATATCATATATACTTTTAATGATATATTTTTACTGAGATTGGTGGAATTACTTTGATGTCATAAAGAGCACCATAAATATCACTGTAGTCAGTAAGGACTAACCAAAGCAAGTCATGACTTCATAATATTAGTGACAAACAATCTTCATAAGGACTTTGGTTCAAGAACGCATGAATGATTGATTCAATAATGCTCAAGTTTCCTTGAATGCGTCCCCTGAACAAAATGAGGGTATTCTATACCAAGTCATCCTTACTGCTTTCTGCTTTTATCCACCTAACATTTGTAAAATATATTATTTCTTTAATTAATGATAGCGTACCTGATTTCATCTCTCCTCAAACTACTTTCTGGAAAGAAGGGGATAAAATAACTAACAAAGTAATATAATTACCTGAATTATAACTGCAGCCATGAACTTCAATTCAGTTCTCACAGTAGTGCCCAGTATTTTCATATAAATCAATCTGCAAAATAATAAAAAACAGAAAAACACAGGAGTCATATACATAAAAAAAATTAAAATAAACAAAGGAAGTCTCCAGCATGTGTCATACTGATAGTATTAGTCCAAATAAGTTGTTTTGTATTGTAAGCAATATCTGAAAAATACTAATATGGACTCAGAGTGAATATTCTAAATGAGCTAAATGATAGATAGAGCACAGTAGTTAACTTAGCAAAACACTGGGTCTAAATTATTTGCCTCCAGTGACCCTTGAGAAGGACTTATTTTTGTGGTTTGAATATAAAAAGCTCAGAAATGCTAATCATCCCATCTGGAAATTAAAATCTTAAAGTGCTAGATTAATGAATGTTCCCAGTTAGCTCTCCCATGCAGAATAGTAAAGATGTTGTGAATTTGTTTTGACCAAAGTGATTAGAATTTTTTTTAATATTTTCAATACTGAGATTGAAGAAGCCAAAAAGATGTGGTATAATTTAGTAACACACCAATCTTTATTGAAACACAGAATGCCACTAAGTTAAGTATATGATGTTACTAATTTTAGGAATATAAGCTTTTCGCAAATTTGGAATCATAAAAATAAAGCAGCAGCCTTCAATGCATTGACCTTGTTTTCCTTGAAAAACACATTTAAAAATTTTTAAGTTTATTTATTTTGACAGAGCACAAGTGGGCGAAGGGCAGAAAGAGAGGGGGAGAGAGAATTACAAGCAGGAATTAATTACTAGCGCAAAGCCAGATGCAGGGCTCAGACTCATGAAACCACAAGATCATGACCTGAGCCAAAGACAAGCAATAGTCAGAAGCTTAACTGACTGAGCCTCCCAGGAGACCCGAAAAATGCATTTTTAAATTGTGCCTTCTACCTGCTTAGCATTTGTAAACAGTATAATGTGGGGACATTGTGTAGTCATTTTACTTTTTTTTATAAAATATGAGATAATCTACATTCTTATATCAGTTAACCTAATGATTGTTGAGGATTCATGTAGAATTATTACCAACTTAGTAAGTAAGCACAGTATAAAGTATTTGGCTTTTAAAACAATTTTAAATTTTGATAAGTACTTAGGGCCCCAAATGGAATGATCATTTCTTCCCTTCAACTACAATAATATATATACTGGGAAATAAAGAAGAAATCTAATTCTACTTTTTATACATGTAATAAGTTTGGGGCCTGGGGGGTAACAGGACTTACCTAGTCCCTCCCACTTAAAGATCTCATGGTCCAGTAGGGGTTAAGATATTATTAGATAATTAATCATAATTGTGATGAGTGCAACTGAGAAGTAATAAGGGTGCCCCCACACTATATAATACTATAATTGGCAATGCCCCACTTAGTCTTGGGAATCCAGAAGGCAAATTAAAGGAAGTGAAGAAGAAAAAATGAAGGAAAAGGGAATAGCATGGAATGAGGCGTTGTCCAAGGCAGGAAGTGGCACGACCTGCCAAGAACTTGAAAGACAGCTCTGTAACTGGGGCACAGAGATTTGGGGAAGGAAAACTGGAATGAAATCTATTTCCTTTCTCCATCCTGGTAATGTTGGAGAAGTGAATAAAGTACGCCAAAGATGGCCGATGGGGCTAAAACGAACTCTGGTGTCTAGCTTAGAGACCCCTCCTCCGGGTTCTTCTTCCTTCGTTTGCTGCATGAGCAAAAACCCCCACAGACATGGAAGCTGACGACTATAAATTACCCTCCCCACTGGCATTTGGGGCTCAGATCTTTGGAGAAATGGTCTTCTCTGAGCCTGCCTGTGTTAAATAGATCTCTGATCCACCAAGATCTCTGAGTGCCGCTTGGTTTTTCCACCAGCATTCCAGCCTGGTTCCGTAATAGTAAGACTCCAACCACTTTTCCCTTGAGTACTGTACCTACCTCCTCCAAAATATTTTTGCTTAAATCCAAACTACACAGAGCAACCAGAATAATTTTTCTTAAGCTCATTATTTGTATGATGGTATAGTCCTTCACCATCTACTTGATCTTGCAGTTGTGTCCTGCCTCTCCCCACCTCAACTATCTGTGAACTCATCTCCTCCAGGTCTCCCTGTAGCCACTCTACTCCATACTGACTCCCTGTTGCACATTCAGGGACTTCACACTTGCTTGCTCTTAGCTAAGAGCAAGCAAAATCTTCATGGTGTTCATTCTCTCCTTTCATTCAACTCTGCTCAGATGTCACCCAAACACTCTTATCAGACTCTCCTCTACCCCTCCATCCCTCCACACCCTTTTTCTTTACAGCACTTAACACAACCCAACATGTTACATCTTGATTTTTTTTTACTGTCAGTCATCTTTTAGAATGTAATCTATGAAAGCAGAAATTGGTTTGCTCTCTGCTATCTCTCTAGTGCATAGAACAATGTCTGACCCATAACAGGGCTCAATAATATTGCTTCAATGAGTGAATAAATGGAAGAGTCACCTAGCATGCCCTTAGTCTAGCATTCACTAACTGTGAGGCAGCATAGCATAGAGGCTATGAGTTCAGTCTCTGAAGTTTAGACCACCTTGGTTTAAATTCTACCCTGGCATTTATTAACAAACACTTTGGCAAATCATCTAAACCTTTTACCTTCAGTTTTTTCATGTGCAAATTAGGAATTATAACAATAGTACTACTTTAAGTTTGTTTGTTTTGCTTCGTTTTGTTTTTGAGGGTTAAATGAGTTAAAATATGTAGTGTTCAGCACAGAAGCAACACAGTTCCAGTGTTGCCTCTTCGCTATTTCCATTCCTTCTTTAAGCACCCTCCCACCCGTGCTTGAGACTCCAGCTTATTCCCAAACACTATAACATGATTGTAGCAAAATCAGTCATTTTGATATTCTTCACATACAAGGTGACCATTAGCACAGAAAGTGACTTAGAATGAATTAGAAAAGGTAATTCTGTGAGTGGATGAATAGTAAAAGTTTCCTCTTCTACGCTGATGAAGCTTTCCCATAGGCTACGGGAAGGATCTCAACCTCTACTCCTTCAAGCAGGTGTCCTATGCAGCATAAAATACACAACTTTACCCTGCTCTGACAATTCCTATCCTCTCACTTCTCCCAAAACGTAACACCAGCTTTAGCAACAGCATCAGTCAATATAGGCAATGACAAACAGTACCCAAATCTCAGTGGCTTAAAAAAATAAAACATCATATATTCCTTCTTTGGTGGCACGTTCATCTCAGATGATCAGGGAGACTTTGCTTAGTTTTGTTTCTCAGGGTCTCAGACTGAGTAACCAGTATTGTGCAATTTCCCACCTCAGAGGGAACAGAGAGCTCTTGAGGGTCTCACAGCAGCATTAAATACATTAAATGCTCTGGCACATATATATCTTCTCACAATTCATTGACCAGAATTAGTATCATGATTCCATCCAATCACAAAGTAAGAAATTATGTTCCTACCATGAACCTGGATTGTGGAGAACCAAAAATATTTGGCAAACAGTGCTAATTACTGCCATAGATAGTAAGTCTATGTGTAAGGTTGCTCTTCCCTAAGCCTGCCCCATCTCTGTACTAGGATATAACAGTAATATTAAGTCATTTACTTGGGCATTATTTCCCAACTATTTTCATGTCCCAAACTAAACTTATCTATTGAAAACAGTAACTGATCTTTCACAGGTACTCTTATAGATAGTGCATGGTCTTATGCATAGAAAATAATTAATAACAATAAACCATAATTTGTTTTTTTATATATATGAGGTAGTGAATTCACATGTCAGCCTTAGCTTTGAAAGTTAAGTGTTTTATTCTGGGCTCTACAGAGAAAAAGAACCAATAATTTACATATATAGGTACATATAAAATGAGATTGATTGTTTTAACTTTTAAAAAAAAATTAAAGATTTATTATTTTTTAAAATTTTTATTTAATGTTTATTCTTGAGAGAGGGAAATAGAACACGAGCAAAGGAAGGGCAGAGAGAGACAGAGACACAGAATCTGAAGCAGGCTCCAGGCTCTGAGCTGTCAACACAGAGCCTGACGTGGGGCTCAAACTCATAAACTGAACCAAAAAGTCAGATGCTTAACCCACTGAGCCACTCAGGTGCCCCAAGAGGAGATTTATTATAAGAATATGTTCCCATGATTATGGAAGCCAAGAAGGCCCACAATTTATCATCTGCAAACTGGATACCCAGGAAAGCCAGTGGTACAATTTAGTCCCAGTCCAAAAACCCGGGAATTAAAGGGCCAATGGTGTAAGCCCTAGCCAAAATCTGAAGGCCTGAAAACCAGTAATGCTGATGTCCAAGGGCAGGAGAAGATGGATGTTCCAGCTCAAGAAAAAGAGCAAACTTGCCCTTCTTCCATCTTTTTGTCCTATTGTAGTCCCCAGACTGGTGGTTTATCACATATCAATGTCCACTCTTACCTTCCTCTTAAACTATTACCACTTAAAAACTCCTATTCCATAGTAGAGATCTAGGTCGTCCCCGTATCTCTGTTTCCCTTTAAAATAAGTTGTCTTTGGGGCACCTGGGTGGCTCAGTCGGTTAAAAGTCTGACTTCAGCTCAGGTCATGATCTCACGGTCTGTGAGTTCAAGCCCTGCATCGGGCTCTGTGCTGACAGCTCAGAGCTTGGAGCCTGCTTCAGATTCTGTGTCTCCCTCTCTCTCTGCCCTTCCCCTGCTCATGCTCTGTCTCAAAAATAAATAATAAAATTTTTAAAAAATTAATAAAAAAATAAAATAAGTTGTCTGGTCTCATTATTACCAATCTATACTCCCTGGTCACTTGAAGCCATGCCAGTCTGGATTTTACTCCTACTACTCCACCAATATACCTCTTTTCAAAGTCACAAATGACACCCACATCTGTAAATCCAAAAAAAAAAAAGTACTTGGTTCTTATTTAGCTGATCTTTTAGTAGTACTGTTTATCATTTTCTATTTTCTTGAAGCATTTCTTCACTTCACTCTTAGGACCCTTTCTTGGTTCTCTTCTAATCATCTACCCCTTCATTTTCATGGCATTTCATTATTAAACATAGAATTACCATATGATCGAGCAATTCCATTTCTGAACATATACCCAAAAGAACTGAAAGCAGAGTCACACAGATATTTGTACACCCCTGTTCATAGTAACATTATTTACAATAGCCAAAAGGTGGGAGCAAAGCAAGTGTCCAATGACTGATGAATGGATAAACAAAACATGGTATGTGCATAAAATGGAGTATTATTCAGTCTTAGAAAGCCAGGATATTCTGACACATACTATGATATGGATAAACTTTGAGGACATACGCTGAGTGAAATAAGCCAGGCACAAAAGACAATTATTGTATGATTCCATTTACAATGGTACCTAGATGGTCAAATTCATAGAAACAGAAAGTACCATAGAAGTTGCCAAGGGTTGAGGAGAGAAAGGGAATGAGGAGTTAGTGTTTCGTAGGTACAGAGTTTAGGTTGGGGATGATGAAAACATTTTGGAGACGGATGGTAGTGAAGGTTTCACATAACATTAATATACTTAATGCCATAGAAAATGCACTTAAAAATGGCTAAATGGAAAATTTTATGTTGTGTGTATTTTACCATAATAAAAAACATGTTGCATTTTCCATATACTTTGAAGACAGAGCCCAAATCTGCAGAATTTTATGTGGGTATGAAAGAAAATGAGGCCTGGATTTGGTCCAGTAAAATAAATGGGAAGACTCCAGGAGTTGAACATCTGGAGAGAAAATCAGAAGTTTGGTTATGACATTGCGAGATTGAAGTGAAACAGGCATATGGATTGTTGTAATTGAACAGTTTTCCTGCTTCTGCCCTTGCCTTAAAGCCTAATCTCAACAAAGCAAAGAGTAAATCTTATAAATTTAAGTCCAAGTGTTCACACTTCCAATGAAAATCCCCACTACATCCCTACTTCATTCACAAGACCAGTGCTCTAACCCCTGAGCTATGGACCCTCTACCTCATTCAGAGTAAAATATAGTTTTTTTTTTACTTTGGCCTGCAGGGCTCCACGTGACCTGTCTCCCTGTGATCTCTGACTCTTCATGTCACTTGCTGCACTCCTGCTGCACGTGACCTCCTGACTCTTTCCAGATCATCCCAGCTAGACACTTATCTCGCATCCTTCACATCTGCTGTGTCTTGTGCCTAGAAGTTTCCACTTCCATGACACTGTCCAGCTATTGGCATGTTTATACTTCAGAAATTTCCATTTAAATAGCATCTTACTAGTGAGTCTTTCCCTGACAGTATAAAATAATAACCCTCCCCTTTGCCATCCCCCTTGCCTGGTTTATTTTTCTATCTACCACTTATTACCAATGATATATTTATTTGCATGTTTGTTTACTGTCCATTTTTAACCTCATAGGGTGTGAACTCTACGAGGTCAGAAACATTCTTCTATTTATTTCACTAACATCTCCAGTGCATAAGAGTATCTTATCTGATATATGATAGCTTCTCTACATATTTGTTAAACAAGCAAATAAATGAATGAGTCTTTTCTGACCATTCCAGAGACATGTTCAGAACTAATTGCTCCCTACTCTTAATTTGTAGTAAAATAAGAACTAGGATTGCCCTGCTCATCTCTGCACTGTTTGCTTTAATTATTTGCTATATAGTCCTAAGTAGATTGTATTACCAACACCACACCTAAAATAACTTAAATATCCAGTCATTATCTGCATTTCCAATTGTTTCATGAATGTAACTTTACAGTTTGTTGAATCATGATCCAAATGAGGCCCTTACACTGACATTGCTTGATAGGAATTTTATGTCTCTTTTCAAATTTTCCTTGTATCTTTTTTATTATTTTCTCTTTGGCTTACAATTTGGCTTGCAATTTTTTGTTGTTGTTGAAGAAATGGAGTTAGTTATCTGTAGAGTTTTCTATAGTGTGAATTTCACTAATTACACCCCCATCATGAGGTCTGAAATGTTCCTCTGTCCTCTGTATAAGTTTGTTGGATCTCAAGCCTTCATCAGACTCCAGTCTGGATTTTTTTTGTTGTTTTGGCAACACCACTGTAAATATGCCTTCCCATCAACCAGCACCTCCTGTGTTCTTTTTGCCTTTGCTTAATTCCTTGACCATTTTTTCCTTAACAGAAGTATATTCCTTCTACTCATGTTTTTATGCTTTTACTATATAGACATGCATCCATAAATAGCTTATTTCATATTAACATAAACGTTGGGGCATCTGGGTGACTTAGTCAATTAAGCATCAGATTCTCAGTTTTGGCTCAGGTCATGATCTCACAGCTTCGTGGGTTTGAGCCCCGCGTCAGGCTCCGTACTGACAGTTTCATGCTGTCAGTGAATATTCAGAATATGAATATGCCATGATATGTTGTTTCCAATTTTTAGTTCATGCTGTAATATTTGGTGTGCACATGTGTTCACCTAGATAAAGGATTGCTCGGTCCTACAGGAGGCATGTTTCAAACTTCACCATACCTTGTCAAATTGCTTTCCAAAGCCCTCATACAAATTTAAGCTCTCACAGGCACTGTTCTCCCAAACCTGCACTAATACTTGGCCTTGTCAGACTTTCAATTTTTGTTGATCTGATATATAGAAAATGCTTTATCATTTTTCATTTCCTTTGCATTCTCTTATTAATGAATTTGATCACCTTGATATGTTTGTTGGCAGTTCAGGGTTCTTCTGTGAGTGACTTCTCCATATTGTTTAGCTGTTTTTGCTGACTGAGATTTAAAAAAAAAAGTCTTTTCCTTTATTAATTTATTGGAATGCTTTATTCTGCAAAACAATTCTCAGCTATTGAATTGAAAATATCCTCTCCTAGACTTTGTCATCTCACTGTGCTTATGCTGTCTTTTTTTCTTGTCAAACTGTTATTTCTCCTTTAAAATTTGTACTTTCATAGCTTGTTTAATAAACCATTACCCTCCTTAAAACTATAAAAAAGTCTCCTATATTTTTCTTAAAGATTTTAGATTCTTTTACTCAAATTTGTCTTTAGTCAATTCTATTTCTTTCCTATGACCTATGAATCTCCTTTTAATTTTTTCCATATAGATAACCATATTGCCCCCAAACTGATCATTGACCACTCTTTCCTTCTTCCCATTGATTTGTAATGCCATCTTTGTGGTTTACCAATTTCCCAGATGATGGTGAGTCGATGTCTGAGGTCTCTATTCGATTTATGAAATTATTTATCCTTATATGTAGGCACTATTTACAGTTTGAGATGAAAAGTCCATAAAAAAGAAAAAAAAATTAACTAAGAAAAGACTCAGCCAAACATTAATGGTCCTCTCATAGCTCATTTCTCTATTTCCAGCCATCTACCAATAAGCTACTCCCATTTTAAGAGATCACTTCATCCATTTGTATGTCCTAGTGCACTTGCCAGAATCCGGGAATAGCTGCAAGCAAACACACATTGTATATTCCCTCTCTCTTGGACAAATTCCCCACCTAACATCCTCTCCCCCTGCCCCTACCCCCACCCCTGGCCTAGCCAGTCCCCCTTACATATTCATGGCTCACATGAGCCCTGCACATGTCACAGTTCACCAACTTCCCTGGATTATTCACTTGGTTTTCTTCCCCCATGAACATTTTTTTTTCCTGTTGCCTGTGAACTCTGAAATACGTGTCACGACTGAAGAAACGATCGACATAATATTACAAATCTGGAAGTGTTTATTGAAAGGCATATCTGATAAACATTGAACATTTGTGGTTCAAAAATTATACCTTAAGCAGAGAGTAAAGGCAAATGTACTTATATAATTTAAATGTAAAAAATCTACCAGAAATGAAGGTTTCTGTAAGTATTTCCTTTCGATTCCTTTTTGGATTTATCTATTTGACCTCCTTTCTAGTCTCTGACATTTTTTTGGCCAACTTAGTACTAACGTGTTATCAGTCAAGCCAGCAAAAACAAGGAAATCCTATTGTAGGGAAAAAAAATTAAAGGCTTTAAAATATTGTTGATTGAGGAACATAGAAAACATCATTTAAAAGCCTTTTAAATTACCATTCCCTCCGTTGCTGCTAAATTTCCCTTTGTCTCATTTCATGCAGCTGGTCTGAATGATGACAGAGTGGTTTGTGATTATGTGGGTGACATTAGGCGCCAGCTGAAATGGACACTAAAGGAAGAATCCAGCATCCTGCATTTATAATTCCTGCTACATTTGGCATTGCACCAACTTTACAAATATGCAATCCCCCTCCCCCCTCTTTTTTTTTTTTTTCTGTAAATCCCATGGCCAATGAATGCTGCTATGGCAACGAAAGCAGGGAAAGCCAGGGGGGCTTTAGCTATAAAAAGAGTTTTTAGAGCATCATGGTAACTGGGAGCCTAGTGGCAGACTCTCAGGCAACCATACATTGTTAAACATCCTGTCTAGAAGCAAACGCGTCTACCAAATTTATTTACCTGTGTTGTCGAATCACTTGCTACAGAATTCTAAGGGCTCTTATTGCTATGATGGTTTTCATTTTCAATTATTGTATGGTTCATTCAAATCACACAGGTACATTTCCAACAGTTATAAGAAGCTTCCTAAAATAGACTTTTAGAAACTGAGCACAGCTGTCAAAATAATGTTATCGCCTTCAAGAATCTGTTTCGAAGATAGTTATTCCAAAGAAATTTAAAAGTTATATTCCTATATTAGCACACTAAGTAGTTCATACCAGTTTAGTAAATCAAATATTCCATACTGCTAGCTTAATAAGATGGGGAGTCATGCATGAAATGACTGCCAGGTTAATGACATAGGGAGCCATGCATGGCATGTATTTGCATATAATAGCACAGAATGTTCTCCTAAATCCTTTAAATTACTCATCAATTCTTAAACAGGCATTTAACTAAATCCTCATTCAGAATCAGGAAGAAAGTTAAAAAAAAAAAAAAACACCTACATATTTGAAGTAATTAGATTGGAGCTAAACAAAACCTACCTAAAGGATTATTTTTGGTTGGAAATTCTAGCCGTGGGGAAAGCGTACCGATCTGCATAAAGAAACAAACACATCTCCTGGACCAGGGTAAGGCACACGACAGCAGCCACTGTTTCCCATCACTGCCTCTATCATATGCACAGTGAGCACAGATCAGAAGTTTCACCACTAGCCTCAGAAATAAAGATGTATATCTAAAGCAGTGCAAAAAATGTAGATTGAATCTAGAATTGTTTATTGTGTACAGTGTTTTGATGGGCCCGATTCTGAATAAATCAGCAGGGATTTCTTTCACTTGACAACCTATACATTTAAGGTATTAAGGAACGTCTTTACTCTCAGATCACTTTGTTTTTACTGGTTGTGTAATCTTCTACACAAAATAAGCAGACTTCTTAGAATCAGAACAGTTATAAAACCCAGCTATTAGAGGAAATCAGCAAACACTCATGTCACACAAAGGCTATCTTCACTATTTGAGAGTGATGGTCTACCAATAGCTTCGTGAATACTCACAAGTACTCACTGTGAAATGAGATGTATATTCAGCTCTAAAACCAAAATTCATCCAATGAAGAAAGGAAAAGAGAAAAAATGTAATGACTTACTTAGGTCATTGGTTTTCTCTTCCTACTTTGTCTAATGGCAACTAATCTGTGAGTATTAATTCTATACTCAGTACA
The DNA here is from genome assembly GCF_014898765.1 of Herpailurus yagouaroundi. Classification (NCBI taxonomy): domain Eukaryota; kingdom Metazoa; phylum Chordata; class Mammalia; order Carnivora; family Felidae; genus Herpailurus; species Herpailurus yagouaroundi. Next base: position 43,376,253 of record NW_024412400.1, read on the forward strand.
TCTAGTGCATTATTTTGTCCTCACAATAATCTTCAGTGTACCATTATCTCCATTTTACAGATAGGGAAACTGAGGCTCATAAAGGTTAAGTAATTTGATCAAATGAGAAGCTGGAGCCAGGATTTAAACTCATTTAATTTAAATCCCATTCCCTTTCCACTAACTACACATATTTCCACTGCATATTGATGAACAGAGAATAAGCTTTGTCTTGAGAGAATAGAGGAAATAGGCTTAAGGATTTTCTTAAAGAGCGTCCTTGATTTGCTAGATTTCTTACACTGTCGTCATTCGCAGTCAGTGCTAATACAAAAGAGAAACGAATGCCACCACCAATCACTTCTCATGGTACAGCAACTCTCTCTGGGAGTTTTGGCTGTTTTTAGCAGATTGATTATATGATGTATTAACAATAGGGTGCGTTTTGTAGCTAATATTTAAAGCCATTCTAAAGTGCAGTTCTGGAAATATAAAGCAAAAGCCCACTCATTGACAACAGAGACAGAAAGTGTCTATTCACATAGTCTATTTACATATGGTCAGTTGGTTGGCATAAAATCCATGAAGCCATGTTTCCTTCCAAGTGTAGCACTTCCTTAAGTGTTCATTACATCTGATCGGAAAATGAGGTCTTTTCCAGTAAGATGGGTAGCACTGTTGTCAAATAAAATAGTAGCCATAGCTCTAGCATCTGTGATTCTGAGTAAGGTGGGTTTCACAGTCATCTGCTGAAACATCAGTGAATTACGGCACTTACTTAACATCCATCCAATAAACATAACTGAATATTTTTTAGTTTGTAAAATGTAGTTGCACAAAACCATAAGGAACCAGGATGTTGTTTCTACTTGACTCATAAGTTGCACACAAAGAATGGAGCAAATTACAAACATATGAAAGCGAATAAAGCAAGTTTTTCCCCTTTCAGAGCTCAGAGTCGAACGGAGGCAGCTCCCTCAAACATTTAATCCTCTGGATTCTACAACATAGAGATATTGGAGCACAGAGAGATAAATTTAGCCCAAGCAGAGGTGGGTGGCAGGGAGGTCAGGAAAGGTTTCCCAGGTGACATCTAAGTTGAAAATGACAGGATACAAAGGACTTAGTCGGGCAAGTGTGAGAGAGAAAGCATAGAGTGTCAGTCAGACTTTGGAGTGAAATCCAGCCAGAAAAACACAGGAATTATATGCAGCTCAGGAGGCCTGGTGAGGCAATAGTCGTGTCAAGACCCAGGCAGTGTTCAACTCTAGAAAACTCTATAATGGCATAAATGTTGAAACTCAGCACTAAACTAAGCTTTTGTTAAATGTAGTTACAATGGGCATGTTTTCTGATCCAAACACAGCGGGATAAATTACTTGACAAGATTGACTATCTACCATGGGGTAAACTACTGAGGTCTGATTTTCTCAAAAACTCTGAATTACCTAATTATTGTCAAAAGAAAGTCAATTTAATTTGAATTAAGTAATAAATTACTCATACTTTGTGTTCCTCTTACAGTCCAGAGACACTAGTTTCTTGTTGGTTTAACTTTAATTTTCTTCTTAAACTGCAAATACAAAAAATTGGATTACTCATGATCCTCAATTCATACTTAACTATAACATGTCCTATTTCTTCCTTTTGTCTACTTATTCTTTTGGCAACATAGTAACCACATGAAAACCCACCACTCCAAAACAAAAGCTATGACCTACATAACCTACATCTAACTTTACAGTACTCTTTACCAACAACCCATCACCTCAAATGAGATAATAATCATCCTGAGTCCTATTCATTATTTTTTATGTAATAAAATTGATACAATAAATTGAGGCACTATTACTAATTAATCTGGGTGGGCAGTCATAAACATGACTCTTACAGACAATTCATTAGAATGGATTTTATTATGTGTATTTTGACCCTTGTCAATTACTTTAAGCTTACAGGCAATTAGAAAGAAACTGCTTCAACAGTTTACCTCACTGTACACAATCCTGTCAGCTAAATTCATTAGATACTCAATATTTTTTATTAGTGAATATTCTGCTTAGATCAATTAGAGTTTGTTTCTGCTCTCTCTGCATATAAGGATGATAACTAGTGTACTTTCCCAAACTGTAAAAATAAAAATGTACAGAAGAAAGAAAACTTAAAAAATATAAAAGAAGGTAGAAAAAAACAAAACATAATAGAAATATGGGGAATAATAATTAGAAAACACAAAGTAGTATTTCAGAAATACACCCAAATATATTAGTAAGCACAATAAATATGACTGGGTTAAACTTAGCTATTAAAAGACTAAGACTCAAAAAAATGTCTAAGACTCACAGATAGAATTTTTAAAAATTCAACCATATGCTATTCTATTTACAAGATTCCAATCAAACACAGAATAACATATAAAGTTTGAAGATAAAGAAATAGAAAAAATATGTTACCGGAAAATTGTAACTAAAATCTCAGCATTTTTACTTGGTATCTAAAAGCAATTATTAAACTTGTACCCCATTTATTCTCACCTCTGCCCACATTTCTGTACACTGGGTTTAATTATCATACCCATTTTTTATTCCAAATAATAAAGCTCCTTGCTTTGTTAGCTGGAATAGGAACATTTTCATTCCTAAATTTTCCTAACACCTCAATGGAGTTAAATTGTTAATCCCTATCTATAGAACACATATTGTAGTAAGAAGGGTGAATCCTAAAAAAGTGGAAAAAAAGCTGAGCTCAGAATCTTCTTATCTTTGATCTTCCATTTTAATGTGTGGGCAAAACAGAGTTGACATTATATAAATAAGAGCTTAGGAAAAAGAACATGGACTCTCAAACCAAACAGATCTGGGTTTGAATCCAAAATCTGCCACTGACTGGGTATATACAATGAATAAAGTCTTTAGTTTTGCCTAGCCTAAGTTTCCTCTGTATAAAATGGAAATGAACATCTCTACTTTTAGGAGTTTTATAAAGATTTAATGAGATAATTAATCAAAGTAGTTGTTCTCAACCTAATTGGAATCACCTGGAGAGCTTTAGAAAGTACTGGTGCCTGAGTCCCTCCCCCAGAGATTCTGATGTAATTAGTCTGGAATAGAACCTGCACATTTTTTTAAAACTATCCCTGTGATTCTAATATAAAGCTAATGTTGAGAAGCACTAAACATACAATCTAGCCCACCACATGGTACAGAGAAGGCATGCCAAAATTGTAACAAGGATGATGATGGTAATGATGATGATAAAGCTGATAAATTTCAGCTACGAAGCTCAGGCAGTGACACTGACCTAGGCTGATTATTCCTCTGTATAACTCAAGAAAAAAAAGAAGCCACTTAACATGGAGGTTATCAGAAACTTAGAAAGTATACATATACGTTATTTCATAACTCTTAACTTCTATATAGCCTATGAGATAAATATCACACTGATTTTGGAGTGAAAATTACTCAGATAGTTTAATTGCTTTGTAAAGTAGACATGATAGGGAGTAGCTAAACCAGAATGCAAATTTAAATTTCTTTATTCCAAATTCAGTACTGCTTGTATTATGCCACAGTTGTCTATAGGGGGCAAAGGTAGAGTTGTCCTTCAAAGACAGAATTTACAGGAGACTTCCTAAGCTTAGAAAGTACTCCTGAAGTCATGTGATGCTTGGAGCAAAGGGTACAATTACTACAGTCACTAATGATCTCATTAGCTTGTGAGTGAAGCCAAAGACTATTTTGTTCATCATTACTCAGCTAGTGATTTGCATAGAAGTTGTCATTAATTAGTGCTCAAAATGTTTGCTGAATGAATATTAGAATGGTCTAAATCAAATTACATTTAACGATTTAAGGAAAAATTAAAACGAAACAATGTCAATATCTGAGAATAAAAACTCTATATGTATTATTTTCAATTAAAATTAATGACCATAAGAATTTATTCCAAGTGTATTGATCAAGAAAAACACGTAGAGCAGAAAACAGAAGTCATTGCTTTCTTCTTCTCTCTCTCTCTCATACACACACAAACAAACAAAACTGAATCAAAGGATATTATTTAATATATAAAGGTATTATATATAGTGACTTTACAATTATTTAACAAACTGGGGCACCTCGGTTGCTCAGTTGGTTAAGCATCCAACTTCGCCTTAGGCCATGATCTCACAGTTGGTGAGCCTGCATCAGGCTCTGTGCTGACAGCTCAGAACTTGGAGCCTGCTTCAGATTCTGTGTGTCCCTCTCTCTCTGCTCCTTCTCTGCTCGGGCTGTCTGTCTGTCTGCCTGTCTCTCTCTTTCTCAAAAATAAACATTAAAAAATATTTAACAAACTGTATTTTATCAGAACATATTCATAATGCCTTCCTTGTTTCAGTGAAAGTTGACTGAAATCAGATACGTAAGTTTTTGAAATTCAAGTGCTGTGAGATTATGTAAGATTTTGCCTACATACAGAAAATAAAAAATCAGTATGACTGCCCACATACATGGGCTAAAAATTATTAGATGACATAGATTAGAAAAAAAATTAATAAAAATAAAAAGAAACAGACTCGTTATTCCAAAGAAACGTAATTTGCTACCTAAAGTAAATACTAAAAATGTACCACCTGTATCACAATAATTACACATCATTTAGCTAACGTTACTGATATGATGCATTTATATTGTGGTCATTTATGGTCTCTCATGAGATACTCTGAGATAGATCATTTCCTAGTGAATGATAATATAATGATTTAGATACTTCTAAAACTATATTTCAGAATATACTAATAGTGTTTTTTGAAGGCACGGGGAGGGTGAATCATGTTTTATCCTCCAGTTAGAGACAAGCATTTAGTAACATGAACAGTTCACATGATGTCACATGGCTTCAAAAGTCTGCATGACCTTGAGATGGTCAGGGAAAGCTTCATGGAAAAGTCAGGATTAAGCTTGGCTTGGAGCAGCCAACAATTTGAATTGGAAAGGAAAATGGGTTGGGAATTCTAAGCAGTAGAACAAAATGATCAAAACTAACTCTGGAATAAATTATAGAGAGAAACAAGGAGATCTGGTTAGCCAGAGCTGAAGGCCCACTTAAGAAAAGAGTGGGAGACAGGCTTGGAAAGTTGGGTTAGGACCTTGTAGAGGAGGGTTTTAAAGGAAAGGCTCAAGAAATTCAATTTTATGCTGATCCCCAGTTAGAAACTTGAATGACAGAGGATGTAGTAAATTGTGCTGAGGTTGACAACAAAAATTGTGTAGGTGAAAAAGCTTAACTCTGGTTCCTGCTACATGTGCACCTCGAGCTGATGAGGGGTTTTCTTTATGTTTCTTCATCCAGAGGTAAGTGTTAACCATTTGAACGATTTCTACCATCTAAAATGCCACATGGAAAGGGGACAAGAAAGAGCTATGCACACATAGGCTCAACAGCTTCCTCCTAGAAGTGACATCTCTTCTACCAACATTTCATTGGCCAAAACAAGTTACGTGGTCATGTCTAATTTCACAAAAGTAGAGAATGGCAATCCTACTCTCTGGAGAACTGGAAATAATGGCGAAAAGCACTAATAACTAGTCTGATGGCTTTGCTCATTCTGTTGTGTAATTAGAAATTTGTTTAGGAAGAACTCTTGGTTGTGGAATACAAAATAGATGGAAAGGGCAGAGCTGGAGATAGGAAGTTGGTTACCACAATTGTGTAGTGTAGCAATGAAAATCTACAGTGAGGAATAGAAAGGAAACACAACCATGAGAGACACTGTGAAGGAAAATACAAGAATAACCTGTTAACTGAGTGTGGAGTAAAGGACAACCTTGAAGGTAATTAAGAAATTTCAAGTTTAAATAAATTGCATCTCTCTTGGAAGATTAAGGAAGAGGGAGTTTAGGGAACGAGATGAAGTCAGTTTTATAGAAGAGTACTTTTCAGGTGGAAGTTCAGGAAGGAAGCCAGATTGGGCAGCTTGAGAGGTTGAGGTGCAAGGTAGTCTCACTGGAAGCTCCAGATGACCCAAGGAAGTTCTGAAGAATGGATTCCCCCTCATAACTGTCCTGAGTCTGGGTGAGAAGGCTGGACCTTTAAATCTATAAAAGGTGTGACCATGGGGCAAGGTGGCTGTCTTGGCTGAGACAATTCCTGAAGGAGGCTGACTGCTGGTGGTACTCCTGGCAGCTGGGATAACAAGGCCTTTTCTGAAGGGGCATCTGAGCAGCACATCACAGTATCCTCATTTCATAGATGCCTAGATTTAGCATATGTGGAGATGAGAGACAAGACCTGAGAAAAAAATGTTTAGAACACCCAAAGAGAATATAAATATTTTGTGAGATGAACCATTTTCTTAGGGTTGGTATTCCCATAGGTTAACCTTTCACTGATCTGAGCTGACCCTATGTATAATTCACAAGCATGACATTCCTTGGAGAAAAATCATAGACCGTGGCCGCCACATCAAGCAGCCTGAGCAGTATATGGGGATTCAAGCTATCAAACCTTCTTGTTATCTTAATAGCTCACTCAGGTTTCGTCTCTGAGATTTTCATTAAGCACCTAGATAATCTGAAGAATAATAGGCTGGTTGTATTAAAATCTGAGGGGGATGATTCCATTTCTTGGGCGATGTAATTACCATCTGGTGTTTAATTGGGAATTTAGGCAATGAAGAATTGTTAAAATTGGTAAGGAATCTTTGTTGTGCCTGCGTAAATATGAGGTATACTCATCAGTCCCAGAAGAGGGGGATCAAAAAATCCAGAGGCAGGATTTGTTTAAAGATCAAGAAAGAAGGATCTGTTAGGTGAATTGACAAGGTAAGAGACATACATCTAAACACAAAAAGAAGAAAATGCTATTATAAAAAGTATCAAACCAGCTTGTATTATTTATTCCTGTTTCTGTACAAATCTGTGTGTATCAAGGAAGAAAAAACCCAGAGATGAATATCTATTCATGTATAGGGTTATTGATGATGTATTAAGTGAACAAAAGCAAAAGCAAGTTGAAAGGAAATGCACATATTATGCTACTATTCTGATAATAAAATAATCAACCAACCAAAACTACAGTTTGTTTTTTTTTTTTTTTTTTTTTTTTTTGCATTTATGTGCTTGTATTCAATTGTGTGAACAAATAGAAAAGCAAAATTAGCAACTTACGAGAACAGGAGTGAAAAGAATGTATGATAATTTTAACACATCATTTTTTTTATCAAATCTTTTTTTTTAGATCACATCTTTGTTGTACATTGTTTTACCAGTTACAATAGGGAAGTATTTGTGATGTCAGTTGAAGAACATATGAAGTCATTCATACAAATGAAAAAAGATATAGCCACACTTGAATCCTCTTCTTAAAGTCAGAATTTTAGAGCTGCCTTTTATTTTATTTCTTAAATTTTTTAATGTTTATTTATTTACTTTGAGAGAGAGAGAGAGAGAGAGAGAGAGAGAGAGAGAGCATATGCTGGGGAGGAACACAGAGAGAGAGAGAGAGAGAGAGAAAGAAAATCAAGTTCTGTCAGCACAGAACCCAACACACGGCTCAACCTCACAAACCATGAGATCATGACCTGAGCCAAAATCAAGAGAGTTGGACACTCAACCAATTGAGCCACCCAGGTGTCCCTAGAGCTGCTTTTTAAAAATGAATATGGGAGCCAATTAGAAGAACCTAACACCTGTCAGGAGAATGATGTACAAAACAAGCATATATGGTACAGGAATAAATAGGAGCTCTTTTGTTTCTAGCAAGCAATAACATCTTCACCTAAGTAGCAATCTGAGTTAATAAGCCTGTGTTATCCACATAGAGACATTCAGAGTAGACCATTTTTACCAAAAATGGCACAATGACCGGAGAAAAATCATTAAAGAATGAGTTAATGAATTGACAAGGTTAGTTTGGATAAAAGGTATTTGTTTTAGATTTTGCCTCATAAGGTAACTAGTCCAGTAAATGTTGCTCTATAGGAGATGCTTAAAGATTTTTAAAAGAATGTAATGTTATTAGAAACCTATGAAAAAGGAGCTTTTCCAGATGGGAAATTCTAACAGAGGAGGAAAATTATATTTGCCAGTAGAAAAACCAAAGATCCTGGATTAACTGATGATTTATGACAGACTAATTTAAAAGACGCTAGAGGATCACTGTTAAAATTCGTTTAAAAGATTCATAAGTGGGTTGTATTTTGTAAGCGGGAAAATTGAACACCAGAAAGATTTCTGGATTATGAGTTATAGCAAGATCTTTAAATATATTAGGATAAATTAAAATCAAATGAACCACATACATAAAACTCATCAATTTTCTTCCAGTGTTCACAAAACCTCAAAATAAGGTTTTTAAATGTCCCCAAATGTCAGTTTTCATAGTTTACAGCTTACTTCAATGTGAAAGTTTTCTTTCAAAAGTGAATTGTGCATAATCACGTTCCACAGAGCTTGCTATATCAAAAATATTCTACTGAATTCAGTGTTGTCTTATTTATCTGGTTCTTACCTAGCCAGACCTCCAGTTTGGATGGATTTAGTGTACAAGTAAACCTATTTTCTTAAAAATGAGGCCAATACATAAGAAGAAAATTCTATTAGGGAAAAGTACCTATAATCTTAGCTGAATGATCTAAAAAAAAATTACATCCACTTTTCATGAAATGAAAACCACAGGACTTCATAAATTCTTCCTTTGTAGAGGACAACTTGGTGTATCTGAAAGCATGATCCATCCGTACAATATATAAAAACAACTCAGAACAGGCCATGCAAGCCAGCCAAGGCAAGCAGAGATCCCACTGTGCAAACCTGAATCCCGTGCAGACAATTCCAAGATTATTTACTGCACCTTGGTGTTGCAGGGAATGAAGACGACTAATTGTGCATAATCATTTTTCAAATGGCTTCCACATCAAAAATATCCATTAAAGTCAGCACTACATGATTTTTCTGGCTCCCAATCTATCCAAGCCTTTAGTTTATGTTGATTTATTTTTCATGTAACCTACTGAGTCTTGCAATGTGCCAAGCATTTTGCTAAGCATGCTCACAAACATTATATAATTCAGTCTCTAGCATGGGTTTCCTCCTCCCATTTTATAGATGAACAAACTGAGGGCAATAAACATCGAGCAACTTGTCCAACATCATACAACTAATTAATGATGAGGCTGGGTTTACAGTCTCAGTAAATCTAACTTCAAAGTCTAGTGTATTTCCACTATATCAAGCTGTCTCCAGGGAGTTTCTTTTCAAGATACCTTTCCTTTTATATATTATTAGGCTGAACTCAAGAGATGGATGGACTAATGATCATGATCCCGTTATGACCAGTTAATGAAACACTGTTGAGTCAATGGAGATACTATGGAGATGCTTTATGGAATGACAAAAGTCACTCTATTTCATCACATTAAAAAAAAGTCTACAGGGCGCCTGGGTGGTGCAGTCAGTTAAGCGTCTGACTTCAACCAGGTCACGATCTCACGGTCCGTGAGTTCGAGCCCCGCGTCAGGCTCTGGGCTCATGGCTCAGAGCCTGGAGCCTGTTTCCGATTCTGTGTCTCCCTCTCTCTCTGCCCCTCCCCCCGTTCATGCTCTGTCTCTCTCTGTCCCAAAAATAAATAAACGTTGAAAAAAAAAATTAAAAAAAAAAAAAGTCTACAAATATCCATCTATGCATAATTTTACACATGAAATCTTCTCATTTAAGCACTACAAGACACCTATCTTTACCAGCAAACTCCACGTTCACTCTCCATTGCCTGGGAGTATGTTTTGCTTTTTGAGGTACACCATTTCTTTTGATAATTCCACTCTCCCTCTTTTCCTTCTCATCAGAAGATGAGAAGGTCCCCAGGGAACAATGTCCCATGTAAACAACCTGGTAAATATCCTTCTACAGTTTTTTTTTTTTTTTTTTTATGTTCATGTAACTATATGAAATGCACACAGGCATGAATATTCTTATGTACCATTATGTATAATACTTAAAAATACAGGAAGGCATGTCCTTCTTTTACAAATATTGGATCATATCATGCCTACCTTTTCTCCATCTTGATTTTCTCACTTAATAATCCCTAGGGCAAACCCCCCCAAATTAACTAGCTTGCTCTCTGATTCATTATTTTTTGTTGGTTTCATGATATTTACCAATGCAGTAACAACCATCTATGTATGTGCATTTTCATTTGCTGCTGTTTTTATTTCTATGAAAGCGATTCCAGGTATTAAACTTCTAAGATACAGTCTGTGTAGTAGTAATTTTAATAGATGTTGTCAGATTGTTTTCCAAGAAGGCTGTAACCTTTAGGTAACCAGCTACAATGTATGAAAGTACCCTTTTCTCTGCATTCCTGGCAGCAATATTTAAGTTTTGCCAGGTGGATGAGAATAAAGTGATATCTCACTGTTACCTTAATTTGCATGTTCCTTGCTATGAGTGTATTTGGACATCTTTTCATAAAATTTTGGCCACATGGATTTAGTCTTTGTTCATCTTCTATGAAATTGCTCTTTGTCTTGCTTTAAAAGGATTTTTGTACATTCTAGAGACCAACCCTTTGTTTAATAAAGATATGTGTTTTTGTTTTCTTTTGTTTTTTACAAAAACCTATCACTTTTCCACTATTTTTGAGGAGTCTGGAAAAAATTAAAAATTTAATTTAGCCAAATAAGTCTGTTTTTTTCTTTTTAAAGTTTCTGTGTCTTCCACCTTGGTTAAAAAGTTTCCTCTGCTCCTATGTTGTGAGTATTACCATCTAGATAGTATTTTAAGATTATGGTTGCCTTATTTTTTACTTTTAGATCTTAAACTTTAGAATTTTAACAAATTGTGTACCACAGGGAACAAGTTTTACTTTTTTTCTAGTTGTATAGTAAGTTGCTGGCATTGTTTATGAAATGTACCATTCCTTCCCACCAAATTGAAGTTTTAACTTGTGTTTTACACCACATTTTTAACCACATTGGCATCTCTTTATGGAATCTTGTAATTTAGGATTCCTTAGTATCTCAAAAACACAATTGGTACGAATTTTCTTTCAGACCTTGTCATTATCGAACATAAAATAAGTATAACATGGAATGAAAAAGAAGTATGAAAATACAAAAGAGGGTGGTAACTCCTGTCCCATAGGGACTTATCAGCTATTAGAGGCTAATAGGATGACACTGTATGCATACACAGTGTTAATCAACAATATCGGGCGGGATGATGGCAAGACAGAAATGTGGGAGAAGCTGTTGGTAATATATGGTCTCCTATCAGAAGGAGTGAACACAGAGCAGGGTGTAATGAGCAGAATAAACTTTGGAGCAAGCGGGACTGACATTGCCCTTGAAATGAAATTAGATGATTAATACCAACATTTAGGAGCTCTGGGTATTTTAGCATCCAAAGAGATTTCTCTCATTTTGTTGATATAGGAAAAATAAGAAAATACTTTTTATAATAAGATCATAGCTAATAAGTGATGTCAATTACCAATAAATGCATAACTTTAAAATAATATTCAACAATGACTTAATTATTACATTTTAGTCCTAAATAAATATATTTGTTCATGCTTTTTTGAATTACGATAATATTGCCTTAAAAATCTATTCCATTAACATTTAAAAAATCAACCTAAGCAAGGATAGGCATCTCTCTGAATGGTTAGATACAACTCGTTTCCACTCATTCTTTTTAAAATTCTGTAACACATGGGAATCGGAGAGACCAGGACTCAAGTTCGGTTTTTGTTTTTGTTTTGTTTTACTTGTGATGTGTGAGGACGGCTGCCAATTGGCAGCAAAGGTAGTCCATCATCACGCCATTAATAGATCTCACCAGAACAAGGTTTCATTACTGTGGATATTGGATAAGGCGCTGCCAGAAGGCTTTCAATACCCTAAGGAAAAAAAAGTGCTAAGTCCCCACATTAGGTACAGAAGTCTTTGGGCAAAAATTTGAGGGTTTATACCGGGTCTGAGGAGCCCTGATCAAGATTGTTCCCTAGGGTGACAAACCCATAATTGCACTTATCAGCTTTAGGCTGCCTTGATTAATGCAACCTTCTATGATTTATCACCCAGACTATTTTAAAACAAGTGTTCTCTTCATTGTAATAGACTGGAGATTTTCAGGAATGACAACACAGGCTTGTTTCATTTACTTGTTTGGTGAAATTTCCTGAGAACACGTTATAAGCAAACATATCCGGTCATGGGATTAGATGAGGTCAGACTGGAATTTTCTCCCTATCCTTCTTCACGCTTCAAAAGAAAGTGTCTGCTCTTTTCTCATGTTGCTTTTCTACCACCCCACACCTATCCTGACATTTGAAGCATCCTGCTTTGGATCCCAGATTTTTCTACCCTTGGGGAATTTCTCAGATCCAGGAAAATTGTCTAGTGAGTATGAATCAAAATTTGGCATACTAAAAGCTTGACAGGAAAATCACATATGCACACACACACACACACACACACACACACACACACACACACATTGGTCACCCTTTGTGAAAAACTATTACCTTTTTAGCCTCACATATAGTCTGGACACAGGTGAAATGCCAAATTCTGATTTACTACTTTATAGTTTTGTCAAACATATTTCAATAGGTCAGCAGCACATCATACTGGGTGACAGATATCCCAGGTTGTAAACCTGGTTCCACCACTTACTGGCTAGATGATCCTGGGAAGATAGCTTAAGCTCTCTCTGCCTAAAGTATCTCATCTGTGAAATGGAGTTAAAAACCATCTACTTTCACGAGATTATTCTGAGGATTAAACTCTAAAAAGATACATAGAGAGCTTTTGCTATTTTATTTATTTTTTTTTTAACTAGACACTATATAATCTATGGAGGGACTACAAATTGTCTTAAATCTCAAGCACCTTATATTTGCTAACTCTAGGGGCACCTGGCTGGCTCATTTTGTACAGCATGAGACTCTTGATCTTGGGGCTCTAAGTTTGCAGCCCCATGTTAGGTGGAGAGATTACTTAAAACTACAATCTTTAAAATAAAAACAGCAGCTAACTTTGGTTTTATCTATTCATTATAGCAGTCAGATAGAGAATACTTATCAATGCTATGGTAGTGATTAATCCATGAACTAAGAACTTAAAAAAACAAGTCAATTTTTAAAGAACTACTCTGTTTAACCTAGGCTGTCCTTAGATATGCTCATTTCTCATTAAGGAAATGCTAAGTTTAGGATTAGACTTACACTACACCACTCAGGGAACTTTACATTTTAACCTGTTTCCTTGGACAAAGAGAGAGGAGAGGGGAGAGGACAAAAGATGGGAGTGTGGCGGGAGGGAGAGGGAGAGAGAATCAAAACACCTGATGCAAATCTGATCCTCTTAGAAAGCCACGTGAGCTAAGCCAAAATGAAATTATTTTCTGGTTGTAAAGGAAGAATGTAAACATTTAACAGCTCAAGTTGCCCCAGTGCCTGGGCTTGAATGCAATGTACCATCTAATTCCGTAGCCAGTCATTCCCAAACCTGCAGCATACTAGAATCTTTTCAAGAACTTCTTAAAAATACAGCTTCTTGAACCCCACCCAAATCTATAGCATCAGTATGTCCAAGGATGTGGTGCTGAAATACATATATATATTTCATATATACATATATATTAATCTTTATTTTGAGAGAGAGAGAGAGATGGAGTGTGAGCAGGGGAGGGCCAGAGAGAGAAGGAGACAGAGTCTGAAGCAGGCTCCAGGCTCTGAGATGTAAGCACAGCCTGATGGTGAGGCTTGAACTCACAAAATGCGAGATCATGACCTAAGCCGAAGTCAGATGCTCAACCGACTGAGCCACCCAAGCGCCCCTGAAATATATATTTTGAAAAAGGTTTTGTAGTAGTTCTTATATACAACTGTATTTGGGAATTGAAAATAAATGAAGTTATTTTTTAGTACACTTTAAAAAAATTGCAGTAACTTTAGATGACAGAAAAGTTGCAAAACTTTTGCAGAATTCCCACACACTCATCATTGTTTCACTAATTAACATGTTACATAATAACCATGGTACATTTCTCAAAACCAAGAAATTAACATTGGTAAAGTACCATTAACTAATCATCAGACTGTTCAGCTTTTACCACTTTTCCCATTAATGTCCTTTGAAGGAAAAATTCTAGAATCCCACATAAGTGGGATGGTGCTTTAATCATCATGTCTTAGTCTTCTCAGATCTATGGCAGTTTCTCAGTCTTTCCTTACTTTTATGACTGAGAATTTTGAGAAGTGCTGGCCAGCTATTTTGTTAACTGTCCTCAATACAGATTTCTGTGATGTCTTCCTTCTATTTAGACCGGGTTTATGGGTTTTGGAGATGACCATGGAAGTGAAGTGCCTTTTTCATCACATCATAAGAGAGGCACTTGATATCAACATAACTTATCCCTGGTGATGACATGATCACATGGTTATGTCAGTGTCTGCCAGATTACTCCACAGCAAAGTTAGTATTTTTCTTATTTCTATGCTCTGTTCTTTAGAAATGAGTTAAGAGTTGTGTGTGTGTGTGTGTGTGTGTGTGTGTGTGTGTGAGTGTGAGAGGCATAGAGAGAGATGGGATGGATTAAGCTCTACCTTGTGGCTGGAGGAGTAGCAGTAAAGGTTTTTGAGCAAAGCATTACTTTAAGAAAATTGAAATGCTGGGGTGCCTGGGTGGGTCAGTTGGTTGAGCGTCTGACTTAAGCTCAGGTCATGATTTGTGTGTTTGAGCCCCACATCAGGCTTTGTGCTGACAGTGTGGAGCCTGCTTTGGATTCTCTCTCTCTCTCTCTCTCTCTCTCTCTCTCTCTCTCTCTCTCTCCCCCTCCCTTGCTTGCATTCTGTGTCAAAAATAAATAAACATAAAAAAAAATCGAAATGCTAAGATACACTGAAGAGGGAAGAGACTATTGGCTGAGAGACCAGTTAGAAAATGTAAAGCCTAAAGAGATGGAGACCTGAACAAAAGCAGAGACACTGGTGAAACATACAACTAATAAAATATTGCAGAAGAGAAAGAAGCCTGATTGGAAATGGGAGGAAAGCAAGAAAGTAAACCTGAGATACATTGAGGTTATTTATTTTTTATTTTTTTAATGTTTATTTATTTATAAGAGAGAGAGAAAGATAGAGCAAATGAGGAAGGGACAGAGAGGGAGGGAGGGACGGAATCTGAAGCAGGCTCCAGGCTCTGAGCAGTCAGCACAGAGCCTGATGAGGGGCTTGAACTCATGGAACCGTAAGATCATGACCTGAGTTGAAGTCAGAGGCTCAACCAACTGAGCCACCCAGGTGCCCCAGCATTTCATTTTCTTAAAGTAATGCTATACTTTACTGTACTGTAACGTATGGCATATATATTGAGGTTTTTATCCTGAGTAACTAGGAGAAGGGGAGTAAGAGAAAACAAAAGGTAGACACTTTAGGTTTGGGATATACAGACTTTGAGATTCCTGTGGGCATCAAGGTTGACATGTTGAACAAGCAGTTAGAAATGAAATCACAAAACAATTTCCTTCTTCAGGAAATTTGCTGCCTTTATGACCCATTCTACGACATGAAGTTGCTCTTTCTTGCTCTCCAATCATACTTCTAAGAAAACTGTTCGTTCCTAGAGGGGAGGCTCAGGAGTTTTGTTTGGAGCATTGGTAGAGGTGAGGGGAAAAACTTCAAAGAATAGATTTGGATCATTCCTTCTATCCCATAAATGAGGCTTGGCATTTGCTCAGTAATCACCACCTCACTGTAAAAATAACGAATCTATTTTCATTGTGAAAATTTGGGGCCTGTAATTAATGAGTACAATTACCTTATGGATTGAACATTCAGTGTTTTTCATTACCTATTCCACGAGATAATCTGAAGATATTTGAGATCTAGCATTTCTCAGCTTGGGGAATGGTGATAGACAAGGAAACTCTCATTAGCATTTCCATTTTGCATTTCAAATGGAAGGGGTGTGTGCTAAAAACTGAGCCTGCTCAAGCTTTAAAGCATTCCTTAATTATATGTTTGGTAATGCCTGAAAGGCAGAGGAGTCCCTGGAAAAAAAAAAAGAATGTTGAGTAAATATCTATGCCTTTTGAGGGTGGATGGGAACTAGGAATCATAAAATCTCTAGATGGAAGGAGGCTACAAAGGTGATTTATTCATTTCCACCCCTTTGGCTTGGTGAGGATAGGAGAGGCAAGGGCAAGAAAGAGATGGGAAGCTATAAAAAGGGTCCCAGAGTGATAGGGCTTTGTCCTCTTTAAATGTCCATCTTAGTAGGAGACCCGCAGCCTTCATGGCAGGCTGTTCCAGTATCTACCGACTGACTGATCTCCAGAATTTATTTTTCTCATGTCACCTCCATAGCTCAGGGTTTATCATCCACTCCTTTTGTGCTATTAATGATAAACTGTGATGACCAGTTTAATTTCTAAAGATATACTGTAAAATACGAGTGGAAGTCATCACTTAGGCAGACTTTGAGAAACGTTTTCTTATTTCCATTCTTTTTGTTTTACACAAAACATTTTTGTTTCTTTCTCCCTTTACCTCATTTATTATCTTATTTCTCATTTACAGTGTTACTTCCTGTTTGTGTTGGCAGCAAGATAGCATCCATTTCAGAACTTATAGCAATACTTTTTTTTTCTTTTTTGAATTTAGAAATCAAAGTAGATGTCTGGTTGATTTCTTCCTAGAAATGTTAAATATTAGAGTTATACTCGGTATGACAAAACTTTTCATGTAAATTGCCTAGATTAAAAACCAATGAGAAAGCCTAACTAAGAAAATTGGCTTTATCCTGCTATATCCTACATGCATCTTGCAGCCACTGGCCTCCCACATTCTCTTGCTCGCACGGACACTTATCTCTGCTGACCAAGCCCTCCACGCTCACTGGCCAACATAGGGAGCTTCATGTTTTGTGTTTTTCTCGTGCTTTTCATTTTCATTTTCATTGTTAATACCTTTTATTTACCTCTCTTTGACCCTTTTTGAGCATTTTATTAAACCACGAGTCTGCCCTTACTCAGGTGCAGAATGTAACCTGCTATCCTCTTCTAACAAATTCAATAGTGACTCAAAAGGAAAAGGAACGATTGAAAAAGAGATTGTCTGAAGGATTTTGTTCTTTCATTCTCAAACTGTGATTATTAATCCTTTTGCAGTCACGGACCCCTTTGAGAATCTTGAACACCAGGAAGATTTCCTCAGAAAAATGAACACAATTACATACACATACAAATCTGGGTATGTGGATTCCCTGACACAACGTCAGACACTTCTTTTGCAAATGAGCTAAATTACAACTTGGATTAGGACAGCCGGTTAGAAATCTTGTCCCTGAACAGACTCATCTGTGTGATTCTAGAACTGACCTTACTGAGCCACCTCCTAATGTTAAGGCCATAGGCTCAATGAGAACATCTTAAGAATGACACCTGAGAAACTCACGATTGTAGTAAATGAATAAATATAGTTGAGAAGGCGTCCACGGATTCACACCTCATTCAGCTTCAGAAATTCTTTTTTGTCTTACTACCAGGAAACCTATGTCAGGCACATTCCCACTTACTAATTCTGCTGCCTGCCTTTGTGTTCCTTCAGAGATCTGCTGGGCTGAAACCCCCATTTCCTTGAGGGCTCACCTCAGCTACCACTTTTTCAGGGAGGCCGCTCCAGTTTTAAAATTGTACAACACCCAGTTTCTCTTCCTTGCTTTACCTTCCCTCAAAACACTTTTCAAATCTAGAGTACCCTATAGTTTATTTCTTTTGCTCATTGTCGGTCTGCTTTCATTGAATGGGAGAATGTTCTGTTTTGTTCACTGACCCATCCACAACTCCCAGAATGGGTGCCTGGCACAGAGGAGGTACTCTAATACTTGCTGAATGCATAAATGGACAAGAGATGAACATATCCTTCTTTGCACTGCCCACCAGAAAGCTCAGGATAAAACTTCCAGTTGATTGATATAATACGTACAGAACTTTGAGGTTTGCATTTTCTACATTCGTTTTATTTCTGACTTTATCTTATTCCACCCGCCCCCCCCCCGACTTTTATGCCCTTCCATGACCTGTTTTCTAATTCCCACAATGGGAGGTAATTTTCACCTTCTTCTGAAAAGTAAATGAATTGATATTCACTGAAATCATAAAATAACTGATTGAGGAAATGAAGGGAACTAAGCACCTATTGATTTGCATAACACACCAGCATGCTTATAAATTATCTTCATGCCTGCACCAATTCCATGAGATTTTTACTGTTTTTCTCCATTGAGAAAACATAAGCTAAAAACTGAGTAACTTGCCCCAACTCACACTGCTAGAAAGTGGCAACGATAGTGAGAAGTGTGAGTTGCTTTGTTTCAAAATCCTTATTTTTTTTATTACACCTCGGTTGGCACTTTGGCCTTAATAGCATTTGTCTCTCATAAGGGGAGAAAAACAAATGGGCCTATTACTTCTAAAAATAGCAATGCTAATCAGTATTGATATTAACTTTGAACTTTATCAAATTTAACTAATTGAATTTCAGCATGTTTTATCAATGAAGGAATCACTCTGTCGGCCAATTGTTACTTCCTAGCGACCATTTTCCTCTAGGCTGTTTTCCATCCATCAAGAAGTAGCATATCGCTAAAGCTGAAAACATGTAATGGAAGACACTATTGTTTCAGCGGTTGGAGCTACAGATCCTCTGGGCAGCCTGAGTGGTTCCCAGACTCCTTAAATCTACCTGTGCATCTAAAATTGTCTGGGGATGCCTGGGTGGCACAGTCGATTAAGTGTCTGACTTCAGCTCAGGTCATGATCTCATGGTTCAGGGCGGGGGCTGGAGCCCCAGGGCGGGCTCTGTGCTGACAGCTCAGAGCCTGGAGCCTGCTTCGGATTTTCTGTCTCCCTCTCTCTCTCTGCTCCCCATCCCCACTCACCCTCTGTCTTTCTCTCAAAAATAAATAAACATTAAAAATTTTTTAATATAAAAAATAAAAAAAATAAAATTGTCTGTAAGCTGAGTAATGTGTCTCACGGAAACAAAAAATAACATGTCTTACATTATTTCTCAAATGTATGAAGATATTAACCCAGTTATAAATACAAATTCAGTTAAACATTTTACTGAATTCAGATTAATTTTTGGACCTTGAGTATTTTCCTTGCTCAATAGATACTTTAGAGTATACTGATAATACCGACACAAACAAAAATTTATTTTGTTTTATTTTATTTTATTTTATTTTATTTTATTTTATTTTATTTTATTTTATTTT
>NW_024412400.1:43395508-43557880 GCF_014898765.1 Herpailurus yagouaroundi
TTATTTTATTTTATTTTATTTTATTTTATTTTATTTTATTTTATTTTTAGAAAGTCGTTTTAGCGCTGATAAAGGTTGGGGATTCTTAGAATAAAAAATAAATAAATAAAAAGGAATTTTGTTCCATGTGGTTTTCTGAAATACACTGAATTTACTTCTGCACTGCACTGCATTTTATCTATCTCTGGAAACATTTTGAAGTACATGGTGGATTTAATCCCATTAATCTTTGGAAATATGATGAGTGGTTCAGTTTCTGATTTTCATAATCAGCTGTTCTAGCTGTAAGATATTATTGCCTTATAGGGACATCTGCTGGTGGATAAATAAAGGTCTGGAACAATAAAACACTGGCTTCTCCTAAGGGTTTGCCAGGGCATCACTCTCAGGCAGCAGGCTCCTCTCGTACGCATCTGCTTCAGATAGTGCATGGCTGTTAAAATTCTAAATATTCTATCATTTCACGGTCCAGTCATTCTCGGGACACATAAAACTTGCCTTTGTTACACATGTGTCTTGTTCCCACAACAGATTCACACATGTATTTAATTTTTTTTTTCCAGACTGACCATATATTATCCTGAAGACTTCAGGCTTTCTGGAAGCTCATGCGCTCCAGGCAGATGGCAAGGAAATTGCAGCACTCGGAGCTCACATTCTCCCCAACAAGCGGGCCACCTGCTCCGTTACCTGTCGGTTTCCAGAGCAGCATGCTCCTCTGAAGCAGGCAAGAGGAGGGGAAAGGCCACTCTTTCAGCTCGCAAGTTGCAAAAACAAAAGTAAAGTAAATCCAGTAATGTGATAAGTATCTTAAAATCCAGGCCTCTACTTGTTTCATGAACGGGGAGAAAGCATCTTGATAATTTTATCGTTAAGTTGGAAACGCTCCTCTTCGATTCAGCCACAAGGTTTTCTAGTAATAATTAGCTGCAGCTAATTAATTATCACCTTTCACTTTAAAAATGATTAGCTGGTGAAAGTGGAGCAACTGGTAGTATTATTTCTACTAACCTCAGCCACGGCCAGAAGGATGAAATAGTTTATTTTCTTTTGGTGGTCCATTGAAATAAGGATCACCTTCATACTCCATCTTTGGAAAAGCAGAACTGCTTCAAACCATATATTGTAGACTTAGAATTAAATTGCCCATAAAAGTCAATATTACCAACAGTACAGTGTAGCGGCTTATTCATGCCACTTCTTTAAACTCACCGCACATTAATGTGCTAATGTGATGGAAAATAAAGAATCATCACGTGTTTCCCCCAGTGCTCCTTTTTCTCTATTGTTTATATATGTATATTTTTAAAGTGAGTAGAAGATTGTTTCATCAGTTAAAGCATTCCCTGCCAAAAGAAACGACATAATCATTAACTAATTACAACTAAATAATAGCATTGCACATTTTGACAGGTTAATGTACATTCTGTTAAGAGTTGAAAGCTCAAGAAAGAGAATAATAAAGCTACTCCACTCGCAGAATCCTCAAATGCCAATATGGGAAATAAAACTCTCCGAGGGTTTCACCAACCATGTGTCTCTCTTTTTCCCTCTTGTTTCTCATTGTATAAAAAGCATTTGGATTTGTATTAACATTCCAAACTAATTCGCTAAGCAATCAACTCATTTTTACCAATTTTATCCAATCATAAATCATAGAATCTACTGACATTCACAGCTTCAACATGCTGAAATCATCATTTTGGCCATTCCCCCTGTTACCAATGGAGCAGCAAGACACGCATGGTGACTGTCAGATGCGAAAAGAATAAGGAAAACCAAGTCAAGAGAGGAAAAACGGTGTTTTCAGATATAATCTAGTCTGTTCAAAAAGCCAAAGAAAAACACAAAGACATGCCTGAAATGGCATGTTACCAATATTGTCTCTGAAGAACTTCATAGCTAAACGGAAAAATACTTTTGGAAGGATTAACGCAAAATTAATAGTCTACTTTATGATTTCTTATACAGTGACTCAAATATTTTTGACTATAGCAGTGTTTTATTATTCCCAATTTCCTCACATATAGTCCACCAAAATTCTGCAAAGAATAGGAAAAGAAAAAAAAAAACAAAACAAACAGACAATCTCTTTCTAAACCCTGTCCTTTAGCAAGCACATAAAAGGGCAATTAAAGAATGTGTTCTCCAGTGCTGTAGGTACTAAAGACTGTTAAAACCCATAGAATGTGACTGCAGAAGGAATCAGTACATGTTAAAGAAGCACAAAAGTAAATATAGAATATCTAGTATGTTTTTTTAAAAAAATCACTTATTATAGCTTAAGAACATTTCCTCCTTAATTCTACTATCATGAAACCTAATAGTAGACTTAGGAAGTTGACCAGTCTGCTGTTAGAAAAATGAGGGGAGAAAGGGTACCTATGAAAGACTATTAAGAGGTTTGCACTAAATTTAGAAGCCAATTATAATGTAATACAAGTAGTAAGTCATTTAATGTATTTTATTTTTGTAACTTCAGTATGGAACAACAAAATTTGTTCAACAAATGACAGTAAATTTTTTTGTGTGAGCAATAAATGGATCATTACTTACTATACATCAAAAGGGAGCTCAAAAGGAAAAAAAAATGTTAACATTAGAAGGTAGGATGAGATCTATGCCTTAAAGGGTGGTAATAGTATTGCAAACCACAAAAAAATGTAAAAAAAAAATTTAAATTATTTACCTTTCTAGTTCAGCACAAATGTCCTACAGCTAATTATCATGAGATATTGCCTGGAAATTAACCAGTCATGTTGTGTTTCTATCTCCAGATTTACAATTAGTAATGCTATTAATGTGGTTCCTGTACTTAGCGTTACTAATTATATTGCTATGAACTAATGGTGTTAAAAATAGCAATAGCCATCAACTACCAATTAATGCTTAATGAGAGCATATAAACCCTGGCATTGTAATGAATTTCAAAATTATTGTTGCTTGTGTTCCTCTTGTAATCGTGCAAAAATGGGTGTAACCAGTAACCACTGAAGTAGGGCATTGATTGAAAACATAGTTACCACATCATTGCAGAAAAATCAAGAAATAAATGGCTCCTTGAAGGAATATATATTCCATTCTAACCTTAGAATACAATACATGGGTTTTAGGGAAGAATCTTTTCTAGTTACACAATATAAAAAACAGATAAAACACAATTTGCAATGATGTTTCAAATCCAAGAGTAAAAAAAGAAATGGTAAAAGAAAATCGAAGAGGAGTGTTTATAGAAGAATCTTTCAACAAATAATCTCTCCTAGAATTTATATAAAGCAGAGCCCAGAAGTTCAGTATATACTAAAAGGCAGATTTGAGACAGGAATACCCTAGATTAGCTAGATAGGCTGGGTTATGCTGCAGTAACAAACACCTGTCTGTGGCTTAACATACAAAGTTTATTTCTTGCTTACGTTTCATGTCCAGCAATCACTTGAGGACTACTGTTTACTACAATTACTCAGGAACTCAGGCCCAAAGAGATTTCATCTAGTCATGTGCTTCTATTATCTTCAGAGGAAACTTGGAAAATAATGCCCTATATTTCGTTGGAGAAAACAAATCAATCACATGACTGTATCTAAGTTTCAAATGATGAGGAATGTTACTCAGAAAGAAAATAACTGAAATATTAGCCAACAGCCTCATATGTGTTAGTACTTTGGCACTGTTTTAATGACCAGAGCAAGAAGACTTTGTTCATGGAGAACTTCACTGGAGAACTGCCTGGTAGGGGGTAGAACACCAGTGCATCTCTCTGAGTCTCCAGAAATATGTTCTTTGACCTTGTCACTACAAAAGCCATTTCCAAAATGGGCCAGTGGTATTACCCTAGTAGTACACGGTGTTACGGTATATTAAACACAAGTTTATCTTCCCAACTTCAGAAATGTACTTTGATATTTTATCTTGGCAACAGCCTTTTTAACCCTTGGTTCTTGTCACAACCATAGTGTATTTCAAGAATATGAAAGAGCAGAAGTCAGCATATAATGGAGTAAGAAGATAAGTAACTTAGCCAGTAAAGAAGCTAGTGATGTGCATATGTATGTATAAGTGTATTTTCAAACCAGTACAAAAATATGCTTAAGGTAATCAGATACCAAAGAAAACCAAAGAAGGCACTAAGAAGACTCACAGGACTCAACCACAATGTTTACAAATCTGCACTTTATTGCAGGAAAAGCATATAAGTGTAATATCACTATTTAAGGATATGCATCAGAGCCAAAGACTGCCTCACAGCAAGGGGTCCAGAGAGGTCTAGTACGGGCCCCAATGGTCCTTCATCTGCAGGGCCATCCTGGATGTGCTTTCTCTCTTGGATCAAGAACCTCCCACATGTGTATGGAACACCTTGAAATCAGGAGCTCAAAATGCAATCTCAGCTCGTCTTATACTTACTTCACTGATCAGGCAGGCACATTATTGCTATGTGACTAGCCCCTGTAGTAGAGCCCACAGGCATTGCATCCAAGCCAGATGCAGCACACCGATATTGCTGTGTTCAATAAACTTACAAGCTGGTGCAAACTGCCCTGAGACCAACTTAAAATAAAACATCACACCTAGGAAATGGGAATAGAACTCTATTTATACAAGCAAACAAAAATATCAAAAAGTTCAGGGAAAATTCATAAAAATAAGGTATAGGACCTATGAGAAAAAAAACATAAAATTTCACTTAAAAATATAAGCATGTAAAGAATTTAAGATATGTGTATATGTGTGTGTGCATAACCATTGGTATAGTATAATTCCAAATAAAATTACATTAAAGTTGACAGAATTATACTAAAATTCACACAGAAAAATAAAAATACAGTAAAACCTTGGTATGCAGCATAATTCGTTCCAGAAACATGCTTGTAATCTAAAGAACTTGTCTATCAAAAAAAAATTTCCCTCTAAGAAATAATGGCAA
Organism: Herpailurus yagouaroundi; assembly: GCF_014898765.1. Lineage (NCBI taxonomy): Eukaryota > Metazoa > Chordata > Mammalia > Carnivora > Felidae > Herpailurus > Herpailurus yagouaroundi. Next base: position 43,400,433 of record NW_024412400.1, read on the forward strand.
CTCAGATGATTCATCCCACAGCCCAAAAATATTCATATAAAAAAGGATTACAATACCACAATATAATACAAAAAAATAAGGAAAATACAAAATACAAAGGAAAATAAATTAACCTGCATTTACCTGTGAAAATGGTTCTGTGAGAGAGACAAGAGAAAGGAGGGTTGTGTAAGACAACTTTCACTATCACTAACAGAATCACTATCTATTGGCTCGATGGAATCTTTTTCTTTTCATGCAACTTTAACAAGGAACCTATCTAATCACCTAGAATGTAGCACAGCCTTCCTAAGCTTACTCTTGTATGGAAGAGCAAAGGACTGTCCACAGGTGCTTTGAAGTGACAAAAAATACACTAGTGCCAGTTATGGGCACATTCCAACATTCTGAAAAATCACTGATTTCTGCCAAACACCACCGACTGAGACCAAGCATCAGAGCATGGGAGACTGACCATCCACAATCCTGCAGTGAGAAAGAGAGAGAGAGAAGAACCACTGGCTCAGGTGTGATCATGTGATGCTTGGTGGCACATACTAATCGTATTGCAAGACACTGGTCACTTATCAAGTTAAAGTTTATTAAAAATGTTTGCTCATCTTGTGGAACACCCGCAGAACAAGTTACTCACAATCCAAGGTTTTACTGTATAGAGGTGGGGGTTGGAAGCACCTTAACAGATACCAAAATATACCATAAAGCTACTGTAATAAAATAGTATTTGTGAGCGCCTAAATAGTAAACTAAGTCACTGGAGCCAAATAAAGAGTCCTCAAATACAAAATGATATCTAATGAAATAATAAATACCATAGATAGCATTTTATTTCAAAAGTGTTAGAATCATTTATCCATACAGAATGAAAAAAATTAGAGTCCCTACCTCCAACCGTTAAAAAAAAAAAAAATACTCCAAATGGAATAAAGTTCTAAACTTGAGTTAAAACATTAGAGAGCACCTGGGTGGCTCAGCTGGTTAAGGGTCCAACTCTTGAATTTCTGCTCAGGTCATGATCTCATGGTTCATGAGTTTGAGTCCTGAATTGGGCTCTGCACTGTCAGCATGGGTCCGGCTTAGGATTCTCTCTCTCCCTCTGTTTCTGTACTCACTCCCCTACTCACTCTCTCTCTTTTTCAGTTTTCAATAAAATGTTCTAACAGAGAATTAAAAAAAGAATATTAGAAAAGTATTAGGAAGTATTTTTTTTAACTCAGAATAAAGAAAACCTTAAAGCAAATGATGAAACTTAAAAATAAAAGTATGAAGAATATATATGACTATATAAGAATTAAAAAGTACAAATCACAAAACCATAAATAAAATATCTGAAACACATATAACAAAAGGTTAATAGCTATAGAGTTACACAAGTGCTTACAGATTGATAAGGAAACCATTCACAGAAGAAGAAATGCACATGGACGGTCAGCATAAAATAATGCTGTCTCAATCTCACTAGCAATCAGGAAAATACAGATTTAAAAAATACACTGTACCATTTTTTCACCTATTGAATTAATGAAAATTAAAAGAACTATAATATCTAGTATGAGTTCATAAAAAACAAACAAAACCTCTTTATAAAACAATATAGCATTATAAAGGAAAACAAGACATATATATATGCATGCATTGACCCAGTAGTTGCACTTGTGGGAATCTATTCTAGAAACAGCAGTGCTGCCATGCCCAAGGATATATGGAGGCAGTTATTTATTGTAGTTTTGCTTGAGTGTCATAAATACTGGAAAATAACAATAACCACAAAAGCCATTATGTGCACTTATAGGAAAATGGTTGAATATCTTCCAGGTCATGCATGGAATATTATATAGCTGTTTGAAAGGAAGTCAGTGCTCTGATAATGACTTGCAAGGGTGATAAATAAATACCTATTTATTATATTAAATAAAAAGGTAGTTTCATAGTAATTTCTCTAATAGAATCTTATATTTGCCTAACAAAAGAAGATGAAAAAGAAAATATATATATATATATGAATAAAGCTTGTATAAGCTTAGACAATGATGTGGAAGGACAACATTAAGGTTAGTTATATTTGAGGGTGGGATTTAGGGGCTAACGGGACAGGCTGGGATGATTCGTGATTTTTTCCGCTCTCTCTTATATCCCTAAGCATGCATTGCTTTGTAATTAAACACACACATACACACACACACACACACACACACACACACACACACACACAAGCACAAAACTCAAAAAAACCATAGATTAACTTGATATACATTTTAAAAGCAAGTTTATTTAATATGCTGTATTTATTCTAGCTTTTGCAGATTCTTCTTATCCCAGGTTAATATTTGAAAAAGAAAAATCCAAGTATTTACATCTTGGAACTACAAATCTTTTTCTCCGTGTGCCTTGTAAAGATGAATGCAGCTGAAAACAACCAGTCTCCTTCCAACTGTATGTGCAAACAACACTTGTGCTCTTCAGAGTGAAGAAGAAGCAGGTATTTTGGCGTATTGGGTTAATATATGTCCTTAAATTGGATTACTGAATATCCTATGTATAATGGATCCATTATATAGCCTGGGCTTATTTGCCTTTGTGTTGTGTTAGTACTCTGAGAAAGGTTGTGAATGCTTTTTTATCTCTTCACAACTTCATGCTAAGCATAAGGCAGACAGAAGTTAGTGAATGGCCATATATGGGGTATTAGGTTTTAAAGAAAATTATCAGGAATGGAGAATGCTTGATAACTAGAAGATGATTTCTGTGGATGCTATTATACCTAGAGATGTGTGACTGAGTGAGTGAGTGAGCGAGTATCTTTTGGTGTGTTTTTCCTAGGTTGGTCAACATGATAAAGTCTCCCATCCTATAAGACTACAGAACAGACAGCTCCTATGGCAGTGAGAATCACTGTCTTCACCACAGTTCATATCACAAATAAAAAAAGGTTCATTTGAAGAAGATGGCGGTGTAGGTGGATGCTGGGCTTACCTCGTCCTGTTGATTGCTTAGATTCCACCCACATCTGCCTGAATAACCCAGAAACCCGCCAGAAGACTAGCGGAACGGACTCTCTGGAGCTGAGCGTAGACAAGAGGCCCACGGAAGAGGGTAGGAAGGGCAGAGAGGCGGTGTGCACTACACGGACTGGCGGGAGGGAGCCGGGGCAGTGGAGGAGCAGCATGCCAGGTAAGGCAGAGCTCCGGAAATCTGGCTTCCAAAACCAGAGTGGCCAGACTCCATGAGTTCTGAAAGCCAGCAGGACTTAACATCTGGAATGTTAAAAGTCAACAGCTCTGCTCAGAGAGCGGGAAGGTGAGAGGACGTTGGGAGGGAGAGTCGTTGAGTCTCAGAAGACAGAGATCAGCTCGGCAGGGAACAAAGGCGCTGGCAGGTGCCATCTCCCTCTCCCATCCCCCAGCTGAAATTCCAAAGGGAACAAGCTCCGGTCACCGAACTTGCTTACACTGTGCAAACGCCCAACACTGTGCTTCTGTGGATCCATCCGTCTGATGGGTCTGCCTCCCTCCCAGTGCTGCAGGGACCCTCCCACAGGGGACTGCCAATGGCAAAGTGAGCTAAGCCTTTCCCTCTGGCCTTTTTGCACCTTGTGGATCCACCCTGGCGAATATGCCAGATCCCATCGAAGCAGCACCACAAGCCTGGAAGTGTGCAAGTAGCCCAGACAGGGGCCACACCACTCCACAGTGAGTCCTGCCCCAGAAGAGGGCAAGATAAGGTACACACCAGTCTGACTGTGGCCCCAGTGGTGGGCTGGGGGCAGACATCCATCGGGTCTGACTGCGGCCTGCCCACCAACACGAGTTACTCCAGACAGCACAGGGGAAGTGCCCTACAGTTTGGAGCCACTGTAGGGACTACCCAAAATGACAAAATGGAAGAACTCTCCTCAAAAGAAACTCCAGGAAGTAGCGACAGCTAACTAATTGATCAAAAATGATTTAAGCAATATAATAGAACAAGAATTTAGAATAATAGTCATAAAATTAATCGCTGGGCTTGAAAAAAGCATAGAGGACAGCAGAGAATCTATTGCTACAGGGATCAAGGGACTAAGAATAGTCATGAGGAGCTAAAAAATGCTGTAAATGAGGTGCAAAATAAAATGGAGGTGGCCATAGCACGGATTGAAGAGGCAGAGGAGACAATAGGTGAATTAGAAGATAAAATTATGGAAAAAGAGGAAGCTGAGAAAAAGAGAGATAAAAAAAAAATCCAGGAGTATGAGGGGAGAATTAGAGAACTAAATGATGCAATCAAAGGGAACAATATCCACATAATAGGAATTCCAGAAGAGGAAGAGAGGGAGAAAGGGGCTGAAGGTGTACTTGAACAAATCATAGCTGAGAACCTCCCTGATCTGGGGAAGGAAAAAGGCATTGAAATCCAAGAGGCACAGAGAACTCCCTTCAGACGTAACTGGAATCGATCTTCTGCACTACATATCATAGTGAAACTGGCAAAATACAAAGATAAAGAGAAAATTCTGAAAGCAGCTAGAGATAAACACGCTCTAACATATAAAGGGAGACCGATAAGACTAGTGGAAGACCTATCTACTGAACTTGGCAGGCCAGAAAGGAATGGCAGTAAATCTTCAATGAGATCAACAGAAAAAATATGCAGCCGAGAATCCTTTATCCAGCAAGTCTGTCATTCAGAATAGGAGAGATAAAGGTCTTCCCAAACAAACAAAAGCAGAAGGAATTCATCACCACTAAACCAGCCCTACAAGAAATCCTAAGGGGGATTCTGTGAGTGAAATGTTGCAAGGACCACAAAGTACCGGAGACATCACTACAAGCATGAAACCTACAGACATCACAATGACTCTAAACCCATATCTTTCAATAATAACACTGAATGTAAATGGACTAAATGCTCCAACCAATTTTAGGCCTGAGGACACCTTCAGATTGAAAGTGAAGGGATGGAGAACTATCTATCATGCTACTGGAAGTCAAAAGAAAGCTGGAGTGGCCATACTTGTATCAGACAAATGAGACTTTAAATTAAAGGCTGTAACAAGAGATGAAGAAGGGCATTATATAATCATTACAGGGTCTATCCATCAGGAAGAGCTAACAATTATAAATGTCTATGCACCAAATACAGAAGCCCCCAAATATATAAAACAATTAATCACAAACATAAGCAACCTTATTGATAAGAATGTGGTAATTGCAGGGGACTTTAATACCCCACTTACAACAATGGATCAATAAAGGATCACACACAGGATCAATAAAGAAACAAGGGCCCTGAATAATACATTGGATCAGATGGACAGATATATTTAGAACTCTGCCTCCCAAAGCAACAGCATATAGTTTCTTCTCGAGTGCACATGGAATATTCTCCAAGATAGATCACATACTGGGTCACAAAACAGCCCTTCATAAGTATGAAAGAATTGAGATCATGCCATGCACACTTTCAGACCACAATGCTATGAAAATTGACATCAACCACAGGAAAAAGTCTGGAAAACCTCCAAAAGCATGGACGTTAAAGAACACCCTACTAAAGAATGAATGGGTCAACCAGGCAATTAGAGAAGAAATTTAAAAATATACGGAAACATACAAAAATGAAAATACAACAATCCAAACACTTTGGGATGTGGCAAAGGCAGTCCTGAGAGGAAAATACAATGCAATCCAGGCCTATCTCAAGAAACAAGAAAAATCCCAAATACCAAATCTAACAGCACATCTAAAGGAAATTGAAGCAGAACAATAAAGACACCCCAAACCCAGCAGAAGAAGAGAAATAATAAAGATCAGAACAAAAATAAACAATATAGAATCTAAAAAAACTGTAGAGCAGATCAATGAAACCAAGAGTTGGTTTTTTGAATAAATAAACCAAATTGGTAAACCTCTAGCCAGGCTTCTCAAAAAGAAAAGGGAGATGACCCAAATAGATAAAATCATGAATGAAAATGGAATTATGACAACCAATCCCTCAGAAATACAAGCAATTATCAGGGAATACTATGAAAAACTATATGCCAAGAAATTGGACAACCTGGAAAAAATGGACAAATTCCTAAGCACCCACACAACACTTCCAAAACTCAAACAGAAAGAAATAGAAAACTTGAACAGACCCATAACCAATGAAGAAATTGAATCAGTTATCAAAAATCTCCCAACAAATAAGAGTCCAGGACCAGATAGCTTCCCTGGGGAAATCTACCAGACATTTAAAAAAATTTTTTTTAATGTTTATTTATTTTTGAGAGAGACAGAGACAAAATGCTAGTGGGTTAGGGGCAGAGAGAGAGAGAGAGAGGCACAGGATCCAAAGCAGGCTCCAGGCTCCAACCTGTCAGCACAGAGCCCGACGCGGGATTTGAACTCACAAGCTGTGAGATCATGACCTGAGCTGAAGTCAGACGTGCAAGTGACTGAGCCACCCAGGCGCCCCTCTACCAGACATTTAAAGCGGAGATAATACCTATCCTTGTCAAACTGTTCCAAAAATAGAAAGAAAAGGAAAACTTCCAGAGTCATTCTATGAAGCCAGCATTACTCTGATTCCTAAACCAGACACAGACCCAACAAAAAAAGAGAACTACAGGCCAATATCCCTGATGAATATGGATGCAAAAATTCTCAATAAGATACTAGCAAATCGAATTCAACAGCATATAAAAAGAATTATTCAGCATGATCAAGTGGGATTTATTCCTGGGCTATAGGGCTGGTTCAACATTTGCAAATCAATCAATGTGATACATCACATTAATAAAAGAAAAGAAAAGAACCATATGATCCTGTCAATCGATGCAGAAAAAGCATTTGACAAAATTCAGCATTCTTTCTTAATAAAAACCCTCAAGAAAGTCGGGATAGAAGGAACATACTTAAACACCATAAAAGCCATTTATGAAAAGCCCACAGCTAATATCATCCTCAATGGGGAAAAACTGAGAGCTTTCCCCCTGAGATCAGGAACACGACAGGGATGCCCACTGTCACTGCTGTTGTTTAACATAGTGTTGGAAGTGCTAGCATCAGCAATCAGACAACAAAAGGAAATCAAAGGCATCAAAATTGGCAAAGATGAAGTCAAGCTTTCACTTTTTGCAGATGACATGATATTATACATGGAAAACCCAATAGACTCCACCAAAAGTCTGCTAGAATTGATACAGGAATTCAGCAAAGTCGCAGGATACAAAATCAATGTACAGGAATCAGTTACATACTTATACACTAATAATGAAGCAACAGAAAGGCAAATAAAGAAACTGATCCCATTCACAATTGCACAAAGAAGCATAAAATACCTAGGAATAAACCTAACCAAAGATATAAAAGATCTGTATGCTGAAAACTATAGAAAGCTTATGAAGGAAATTGAAGAAGATACAAAGAAATGGAAAAACATTCCATACTCCTGGGTTGGAAGAATAAATATTGTTAAAATGTCAATACTACCCAAAGCAATCTACACATCCAATGCAATCCCAATCAAAATTGCACCAGCATTCTTCTCGAACCTAGAACAAGGAATCCTCAAATTTGTATGGAACCACAAAAGGCCCCGAACAGCCAAAGTAATATTGAAGAAGAAGACCAAAGCGGGAGGCATCATAATCCCAGAGTTTAGCCTCTACTACAAAGCTGTCATCATCAAGACAGCATGGTATTGGCACAAAAACAGACACATAGACCAACGGAATAGAATAGAAACCCCAGAACTAGACCCACAAAAGTATGGCCAACTCATCTTTGACAAAGCAGGAAAGAATATCCAATGGAAAAAAGACAGTCTCTTTAACAAATGGTGCTGGGAGAACCGGACAGCAACATGCAGAAGGATGAAACTAGACCACCTTCTTACACCATATACAAAAATAAACTCAAAATGGATGAAAGACCCAAATGTAAGACAGGAAGCCATCAAAATCCTCAAGGAGAAAGCAGGCAAAAACCTCTTTGATCTTGGCCACAGCAACTTCTTACTCAACATATCTCCGGAGGCAAGGGAAACAAAAGCAAAAATGAACTTCTGGGACCTCATCAAAATAAAATCTTCTGCACAGCGAAGGAAACAATCAGCAAAACTAAAAGGCAACCAACAGAATGGGGAATATATTTGCAAATGACATATCAGATAAAGGGTTAGTATCCAAAGTCTGTAAAGAACTTATCAGACTCAATCCCCAAAAAATAAATAATCCAGTGGACAAATGGGCAAAAGACATGAATAGACACTTCTCCAAAGAAGACATCCAGATGGCCAACCAACACATGAAAAACTGGTCCACATCACTCATTATCAGGGAAATACAAATCAAAACCACACTGAGAAACCACCTCATGCCAGTCATAGTGGCTAAAATGAACAAATCAGGAGACTATAGACACTGGAGAGGATGTGGAGAAATGGGAACCCTCTTGCACTGTTGGTGGGAAGGCAAACTGGTGCAGCCGCTCTGGAAAACAGTGTGGAGGTTCCTCAAAAAATTAAAAATAGATCTACCCTATGACCCAGCAATAGCACTGCTAAGAATTGACCAAGGGATACAGGAGTACTGATGCATAGGGGCACTTGTACCCCAATGTTTATAGCAGCACTTTCAACAATAGCCAAATTATGGAAAGAGCCTAAATGTCCATCAAGTGATGAATGGATAAAGAAATTGTGGTTTATACACACAATGGAATACTACGTGGCAATGAGAAAGAATGAAATATGGCCTTTTGTAGCAACGTGGATGGAACTGGAGAGTGTTATGATAAGTGAAATAAGTCATACAGAGAAAGACAGATACCATATGTTTTCACTCTTATGTGGATCCCGAGTAACTTAACAGAAGACTATGGGGGAGGGGAAGGAAAAAAAAAAGTTAGAGAGTGAGAGAGCCAAACCATAAGAGACTCTGAAAAACTGAGAATAAACTGAGGGTTGATGGGGGGTGGGAGGGAGGGGAGGGTGGGTGATGGGCATTGAGGAGGGCACCTGTTGGGGATGAGCACTGGGTGTTCTATGGAAACCAATTTGACAATAAATTTCATATTAAAAAAATAAAAATAGTTCATTGAATCCTAAATAGCTACACAAAACTGAAGCAAAGAGTGTGATACACACCAATTAAAGTTGTGTCTTCTATATGTAGAAAGTGGAGCTATTGGCTCAGGGAGAGTAAATATCTGTCATTGTCTTGGATGCTGAGAGGAATCAAGGAGGACTTGGTAGCTTCCAATGGTCAGAAGCTGAGAAAAGTAGGTAATTGAGTAATAAGTGAATCATCATCAAAATATAAAATTCAGGTTGACTAATTATTATACTATTATGTCATATTATATTATATTATATTATATTATATTATATTATATTAATCCAAGAGGAGTCACACAGGCTTGTAGCTCGGGCCAGCTGAAGGCTGCTCCTGGAAAAATGACCTCATTTTACACATGGCCCTAGAAATATCCAAGGAATGTGCTAAGATCGCTTTTGCTCTTGTACTCAGTGGCAGGCAGGCATTTTGCTAGTCCCTTGCAGTTGGGAGTTCTCAGAAGGATATAAAATCTGTGACAAAAATGAGACAGGGAGAGTTTCTAGCCCCTGCTGGTTGCCTCACCCCACACAGGTAGTTTCCTTAAGAGCTGACTCCCTGTGGGATCTCTGAGGGTCCCTGAAGCAGCTCTTGTCTCTGGCAGCATGCTGTGTTAACGCCCGCTCTACTTAATCTCTGCAAAAGTATCTTCATCTTGTATTACTGGAGAAATTGTATGTCTCTGGAAAGCATATGTTGGTGTCCTTCTGTCAATCATAAACTCGTTCTTGTGAAATATGTAAAATACAAACAATGGTTTATTTTCTAAGTAAACTGAACATACAGTGATTTATTTTTTTAAAAATAGTTTGTTTTCTAGGGCTAGTAATCAACTGACAAAATTCCTGCTTTCATGCACACAAGCCAGGAAAACTGTAGTTGCAACTAGGATGATATTCAAAATATTTAACAACTAGTATGTATTTGACATGGACCCTTCAGAACAGATGCCATCCAAAAACAACTAGTACTGATGGGTAGCATTCAAATACCAGTCCTATTTACAACCATCTCTGAATACTAAATACAAAAACAAAATATAAAAATCTGCATCAATCAGTGACTGGTACATAAATGCTTCTCTGGCAGGTTCTTAAATGGCCAAAAGACATGGCCAAAAAAAAAAAAAAATATATATATATATATATATTGCTGGATTACTTGTTTCTTCCCCCAGAATTTCTAATACAAATAGAATAGATGATGGCAACACAGTGGCAGCAGCTGAGAGAAATACAGCAGTAATGATGCACTTAAAATTTGGAATTTTAGTATTGCTAAACTTATTTATTTGTATATACATTTATTTATATCTTACTGTGCTTTAAATAAACTTTGGAGACTATAAAATCTAATTAATAAGAATAATTCTTGAAAACATTATGAGTAAAATATGACATAGCTTGAGACAAGTACACTTGTGTTATACCGGGAAATACACTATTAGGTACTACATTGATAGATGATCTAATTTTACTTATTAGTGCCCATTTGAAATTAATTCAAAGGAAGTTTGGCAAAGTCAGTAAAACATCTTTAGAAACAGTCTATAATTTTCACCATTCGGTCAAACTATACTCTTTTTTATGTTTATTTATTCTGAGAGAGAAAGAGAGAGTGTGTGAGTGGGGGAGGGGTAGAGACAGAGGGGGACAGAGAATCCCAAGCCGACTCTGCACTGTCTGCACAGAGCCCAACACAGGGCTCGAACCCACAAAATGTGAGATGATGACCTGAGTCAAGATCATGACCTGAGCCAAAATCAAGAGTCAGACCCTCGACCAACTGAGCCACCCAGGAGCTCCTATCCTCTTTATTTTCATTGACATTATGTTGCTGTACCTCTAGCATATATCTAACAAAATTGTGAGACTAAACCCATTTTGAATTTAATTTTTCAAAGAAGGTAAATAATAGCATTGCCTGTGTTTTTACTTCCATCTGTGTTTTTCCCAAAGATAAAAGTGAAAGAGTACAGCTTGATCTCTGTACCTATATACTCCTTGACCTCTTTATTCATCACACAAACACTTGCATTAATTAAAACAATGGGATTTTTTTATGTGTCAAATTCAAACTAACTCCAGATCACACAGTAGTAATTTGTACTATATGAGGAAGAGATTTTATCAATTTGGTATGTCCATATAACTGACTATTTTCATGGCATTTCTTCAGAAAATGTAACTATTCGGTATATTTTAAGCTCATGAGTCCTGAAGCATATTATCTATGTTATTAATATTACTGTCTTTCATTGATATTTCCACCTTATCTTAATGAATCTGAATTTATGGCTATAATTTATTTTTTTGTTGTTTTTTCATGTCTAATACTATAATATCTAATCCTGATGATATTTCTAATTCCACGGTATTTTGCAATTCATTATAATTCATCACAGAACTTGATGTTTTCATTACCATACAGGTCTTTGGTATATGGGTTTGTGCTCAAATTAAGTCATTAAAATATGATATGTGGTTCTTAAAATATAGATGACTCTTATTAAGTAAAATGAAAACAAAATTATGAAGATACAAGGTTGTCTAAGTCCTTGAACATTAAGAGACATAGAAGATACACACTAGCACACTGAATAACTTTGGCATGACAACTGTCTTGAATTTAACCTTTGAATTCAAAGATCTATTCCCATTATAATCCATATGTATGGATGTGTCAACAAATGTTCACGATCAGAGAGACCATTATGTATATTATATTCATATTACACATTTACCTTTCAAATAAGTCATGCATAAAGTAGGAATAATAACATGAATAAATAAAATCTACACAAAATAATATATTTATTCATATTTGCCAATAGTTCAATCTCTATTGCACCATATCCTCCCCAAAACTGTTAATAAGCAGCAAAATGGACAGACTCAAAGGTCACACCCTTGCCTTGCCCAAGCTCTAGAGGAAGTGCTAATGAGCACAAAATTAGCCAAAAGTTGGCAGCAGTTAGAAGGAAGAGAAGCAGGGGGCCTGTGGACAATTCGCAAACTAATCAGCTTCTGAGTAATTGGAATTAGGCCACCATCATTTTAAACATAGTTATATTCCAGTATGCAATTCTCTCATGAGCAACTTTGCTAAGCATCGTATAATATATATTTCCAATCCTGCTATGCAAATATGTCCACACATTAAGTCTGAAGGATGTTATAATGATTTGAACAAAAGCCAATGACGTAAAAATTCAAAAGCATACTGCTAGAGCACCTACTATGTGTCAGGATATATTCGACATATATGTTCTAGGAATAGTGAGATGAAGATAAATTTCCTTCCATCATGACACTTATATATTGATGGAGAAGACTTAAACAACTAAAAAAACAACTTGAAAACTACTCTACTGTTGAGAAAAATAATTGGAAATGGTGGTTATGGAAGCCACATTGAGCTGACTGAGAGGAAACGGGGATGCATAAATATAAACAATGAACATACACCACTCATTCCAGAAGCTCAAAGTTTAGAAGCATAAAAAGAAGTTTCTTGTCTTACCCTGTATCCACTACAATATTTTCTTTACAACTTCTAGACAAGCTGCCCTTCTGATTGCAACTATTTCTCCCCATTCTCTTCCAGCCTCACTTACTAAAGAAATCTTCCTAAGGGCGCCAGGGTGACTCAGTCTGTTAAGCATCTGACTCTTGATTTCGGCTCAGACTATGATCTCACGGTTCATGACTTCAAGCCCTATGTTGGGCTCTGTGCTGACAGGGCACAACCTGCTTGAGATTCCCCCGCCCCTCTCCCATTCACACACACACACACTCTTTCTCTCTCTCTCTCTCTCTCTCTCTCTCTCTCTCTCTCAAAATAAATAAATAAATATTTTTAAGAAAGAGAAATCTTCCTAAAATGTCATTTGAATATGCAATTGTCCTGCTCTGTAATCTATCACAAACGAATCAGCTCCTTAGTATGCATGGCTCCTAAGACCTTCTGCTTCTGGCTCAAAGTCCTACTCATTTTCCTACACAACACAAAGCGGTGGCTCATCTGGCAAGCCTCCACATCTGCCATGTTCATTCCCATCCCCAGCTTCTTTTTTTTTTTTAATGTTTATTCATTTTTTTTGAGAGAAAGAGAGACAGAATATGAGTGGGGGAGGGGCAGAGAGAGAGAGGGAGACACAGAATATGAAGCAGGCTCCAGGCTCTGAGCTGTCAGCAACAGAGCCTGACATGGGGCTTGAACCCACAAAGTGCGAGATCATGACCTGAGTCAAAGTCAGACGCTTAACTGACTGAGCCACCCAGGTGCCCCTCCATCCTCGGCTTCTATTGCTGCCCTCCTGCCCTCTGTTTATTTCAGCCCAACACATTTTTGAGATTCCCCTTGAGTACTACCTCCAGCGACCCCTAACATGGTAACACAGTGGAAAGAACAACAGCGCTGGAGTCAAATTCCCAAAAGCCACTTTGCTTCCCTGCTATTCACTTTCCTCATCTATAAAATGAAGTGAAATGATTCCTACGTCACAAGGAAATTATGAAGAGAATATTGAGCCCACACTAATGTTTCTAATGCCCCTTACATTTATTGGCTTACTGCTATTTTTATCTTTATTTTATCTGACAGTACTGATGATATTTGTTAACTGTGGCACCCAAGCAAACTTGCAAATTCTATCAGACATAAACAACGTTTCTCATGTCTTCTGTGTGTCCTGCCGCAATGCTGGACACACTGTAAATGCTCAAGAGGTATAAGCTTGTAAACTGATTAAGTACATAGATGACTACAAATAAATAAAAAAAGATAGCTGAAGAAGTGATTTGGATGTTTCGGATACAGTATAAAACTGCTTCTTCATAAGCATAATCGGCTAGCCATGAAATCTGATATGACAAAACATAAAAGCTAAGAGAAATAAAATAATTTAAACAAAATAGAATATTTTATCAGAAATTTAAAAAGAAACAAAAACAAAAATGAACTTGTAGCTATAGAAAACAGATTGGTGATTGCCGGAGACAAGAGATGTGGGCGGGGGGGCGGGGGTTGGGGGGGGTGGGAGGTGCAAAATGAGTGAAGGTGGTCAAAAGGTAAAAATTTCCAGTTATAAAAGAAATACATTGGTGATGTGATGTACAGCATGGTGACTATAGTTGACAATAACAATATACTGCATATTTGAAAGTTGTTAAGAGTTTGTCTTAAAAGTTCTCATCACAGGGGCGCCTGGGTGGCGCAGTCGGTTAAGCGTCCGACTTCAGCCAGGTCACGATCTCGCAGTCCGTGAGTTCGAGCCCCGCGTCAGGCTCTGGGCTGATGGCTCAGAGCCTGGAGCCTGTTTCCGATTCTGTGTCTCCCTCTCTCTCTGCCCCTCCCCCGCTCATGCTCTGTCTCTCTCTCTGTCCCAAAAATAAATAAAAAACGTTGAAAAAAAATTAAAAAAAAAAAAGTTCTCATCACAAGAAAAAAAATTGTAACTATGTATATTGATGGACATTAACTAATCATTACAAAAATCACTGCGTTACACCTTAAACTAATACAATGATATTTCAAGAAAATTATATTGCAAATTATATTCAATTATATTCAATTATATTTCAAAACAAACAACAAAAAGATAGCTGCTTAATTCACTAAGAGGCCAGTATGATTTTGCTTTGCAAGATTCAATGTATAGGACGTTGTATCTTTTTGTCGTTGTTGTTATACAATCCTTAATTTTGTCTTTCTTTTTATTTTTTTACTTAAATTCAAGTTAGTTGGCATAGTGTAGTCTTGGCTTCAGGAGTAGAACCCAGCGATCAATCACTTTCGTATGACACTGAGTGCTCATCCCAACCCTCAGTTTGTTCTCTGTATTTAAGAGTCTCTTATGGTTTGCCTCCCTCTCCGTTTTTACCTTATTTTTCCTTCCCTTCCCCCATGTTCATCTGTTGTGCTTTTAAAAAAAAAATTTAATGTTTATTTTTGAGAGAGATAGAGAGGGAGAGACATAGAGTGCGAGCAGGGAAGGAGGCACAGAGAGAGGAAACACAGAATCCAAAGCAGGCTCCAGGCTCTGAGCTGTCAGCATGGAGCCCGAACAATGGCTCAAACTCACGAACCACGAGATTATGACCTGAGCCAAAGTCGGACGCTTAACCAACTCAGCCACCCACGCACTCCTGATGTGTTTCTCAAGTTCCACATATGAGTGAAATCATATGATATGTCTTTCTCTGACTGACTTTTTTCACTTAGCATCATACCCTCTAGATCCATCAACATTGTTGCAATGGCAAGAGTTCATTCTTTTTCATTGCTGAGTAGTATTCCATTGTATATACATAACACATCTTCTTTATCCATTCATCAGTTGGTGGACATTTGGGCTCTTTCCATAATTTGGCTATTGTTAAGAGGGCCACTATAAACATTGGGGTGCATGTATTTTTAATTTTTAACTTGGGACAGTAGATAGCATGTGACTCAGTTATAAGCTTCTACATTGGGATGGAATTCTAGTCTCAGTCATTTGCTGAGGTGTGGGAGGGAGGAGCTTTCTTGGGATGTTAAAAGACTCTCAGGGAGTTAGTAACGTCCCCTAAAGAAATCCATTAAAGGTCACAACTAGGCTGTTTTTCCCAGGACACCACTCTTCACACATAATTTGACCACACGGACTGTCATTGAGACACTAAGGTTCAATCTACATAACTAACCTCCCCACAAAAAATGAAATGTTAATATCTCCTAAATTTTAATACCCAGATATCCAAGAAGAAGGAAAATATTCACAGAAAAAGCATAAGAAGAAATAGGTTCAATAAACATTAACTTAATAAACATTAGCTATTTTGACATGAAGCCATACTAACCCAATTTTGAATTCTCCTATTTGACCACAGGTATACAGTTGTTTGAAAATAAGATGGCTTCCCTACAAAGGGTGGTTATCATCTCTACAATCACAACTCAAAAACTGGATATCAAGGCTCTCTGTTTACATATTTAGAAAAAAACTAAAAGAAAAAAAGTAGATTTTTAAAAAGTGTAGAATTTTTCAGTTTCTAAAAGGTAAAGAGAATACGTGTTTCATCTTAAATAAGATATAAAAACATCCGCCTTCCCATATAAAAGTCATTGTGAGACGACCCATTCCCATTCTCTTAGAATAATGCAAGTGTCTCTCATTTCATATTTAGCAATTAAGCACAAAGGACCGATGATGTTTTGGGGTATTTATTCAACTAGTGATTCAGAGAAGCCCGTAGGTAAAATAAAAAGGCATGATCCGGGATTCCTGCACAGCATCAAATACTACTCTGTGTAATCAGGGGATCTGTTTTGTCTCTAAGTTAAATTAGATATTGCTTGAAACATACTGATCTGATTATGAGATAAAATTCTGTTTCATTTATGCTCGAATCCACTTTTCTATATATCAAAGAAGTATATACTCAGTATACTTGAATTGTTGAGAAATGTCTTCTCTTTAGTGACTTCCTCATCTGAGCTCTCAAAGTATTTCCCCAAAACTTTTTTGGCACTTATAATGTTTTGTTTAAAGTAACTATCTATAGAAAATTCAGTGTAACATGGCTTTTATTAGTTTCTGGCTTGCAAGTAAGAGGATACGAGTTCAAATCCTGACTTTTCCACTTGCCAATTAAAATACTTTTAAAAAGTTACTTTATATCTTCAAACCTTATTTTTATCATTTGTATAATGAAGTGAATAATAGCACCTCACAGAGCTGTGGGAAGAATTACATACTCAATAACTATTAAAATTAGCTACTTTCTGGCCCTAAAACTGCAAACCTTAAGGATAAAAGAGAGTTTATTTTTTATATCTGTCCCAGTACCTAGAAGAGTGCCTGACATATAATATAGATTTAATAAATATTTGTTGAATAAATGCAAATGAAATTGGGAATTGAATGCAACATATTAAGGTATGCCTATACTCTTGCAGGATTTCATCGAGAAAAAAAAAAGCTTTTCAAGATACCACATTATTTTAAGTACTTGGTCAGGATGGAGGGAGAGAAAGAACTAATGAGATAAGGGCTTCATACTATATTTTAGAAATTTGGACAAGATTGCATTGAGTTTGAAGTCTACTCACATAAATTCCAAATCTACTTACATAGGTGGGTAACATAGTATGTTGTTCTAATAAAACAAATAATTAAATTTATTGCTTTCAGAACTCATCCAGGATGCAGAAAAAAAAATGTTTTTTTTTTTTTGCCCAGGATGTAGAAAACAAAATGTTTTTTTTTTAAACTATATGAGAATGCAAGGCAGAAGGTGAGTATAGGAAAGAAACAAAACTAGCCCAATAGTTTAGACCATAAAAAATTCTCACAAGGGTGAGTTGGGTTCTCAGCTTATATTTGAGGAAAGGCATAAAATATGAATATTAGAATTTTAATTATTTCCTACACTTAAAATGTAGAAATCATTTAACATGTCATGTTTGAATAATCTGTCATTTATTCACCCAATGGCTAGTTTTCTCCTAAGGCATTTGTGTAGACCTACCCTGTTCATACAGTAACCACTAGTCATGCGTGACTATGAAATTTAAGTGGATATTAAATAAAACTAAGTGCAATTTAAAATTTCGTCTCTTAGTCACTCTAGCCACATTTCAATTGCTCAAGGACCATATATGGCTGGTGGACATTATATTACTGCAAAAATCATTTGTACCACTGCAGAAAGTCCTATAGCATGAGAGGTCTTCTAGACAGTTGGGGGACATTAAAGGGGGTTGAGACCAGGACCCTGTAGCCAAAGAACTGAAGACATGCCGAATGCGACGACGCATGCGCAAAAATCATTTGGATACTAAACTGTTGTAATTTTACAAAACCAACCACCCAGGAATACTGAGGACCGGGCGACCACAGACAAATTTATGTTAATATTTCAGTTTAATTTTGAACAATGAGCAAACTTACATCGCCATCGGTGGCAGTACTCAAAAATTTCTCACCTATAAAAAATAAAATCCTTAGAGCAGTGACTCAAGGAAAGTGAAGGTTTGCAATGCTACTTGACTAATGTTTTTTCTTACCTGATAAATTCTCTTATGGTTTTATCAGAAATAGTTAAGGTGGATTTATTTTCAACTTAACATAGTTAATATTTGATGATTTCTAAATAACTTATTTGTTGACTACTTACTTGGGAAACAATGCACTTCTGAGTCGTTTCAAACTCAAAAAATTGTTTTATTGAGATTTGATATTAAACCTGGCTCAAGTTTAAAAAAAAATGAGTATAATGTTTTAAATGAAAAATCAACTTAGGTTCCCAGCTATGAATTTAGCTAACAAAATTCTTTCCTAATAAAACATTTATATTTAAAAGGTGAAAAATAGTTTTTGTTTGGTCAAAATCATCATCTTTTTATTTTGTTTTCTTTATCTTTCTTAGAACGTAAACACAGCTAAATACATAAGGCTAGGTAAGAGTTTAAACTGAGGAGCTGTTACACCTGCCTATTTTACTCAGCATTCATTACCGACAGAGCTCTCATTTACTACAATGCCAAGGGCCTCCCTAGGTGTCCCAGGAAGGTGTAATGACTTACCAACACAAGGTGGTGCTCTGTTCTTATGAAACAGCCTGTCTTTGATTTGCTTCCAAGAAAGCAGAGGTCAAACATCCTTATTGCTTGACCAATGTTTTGGACGTTTTAAAAAACTGTTAATGTATAATTCTTGCTTGAAAACCTCATTGTAGCCACTTAAACATCATTCTTACAAAGTTTTTCTAATCATAAGTCCAACCACTCCAGGAGGATCCAACCTATCTCCTTGTACTCAACAGTACTCATTTTGATGGAAGAAGATAGACTGTATCGCACTGATTGTTTCTTCTCATTTTTCTATGTTCGTGATTCCTTTTGATCCGGTAGCTGTTAACGCTTTTCTTTGGGTTGTCTCAAGCCTACTGTTTCTGTGAATTGATCAGACGCTTTCCAGATGAAGTCTTCCAGGTTCACCCGAATGTTGAGAAAGACTTTGACTCTCCTTCAAGCAATCAATAAATTAATCTTTGTTTTATTCGCTTCCTAATAAGTATGAACATATGTAATATCCACATCATTGTATATTTATATATTTACCCAATGACAAATCTCTAACCTCCACCTTCATCTGGGGAAAAGCAGGTAACATTATTTGAAAATGTGACTTTAGGCAGAGTTCCACATTTAAATAATCCTCCTTACTGCTGGAGAGAGAGCAAGCCAATGCCATATTCCATTTAACAATTTTTTTTTTCTACTGGAAAATAATTAAATACTGTTTCAAATTTCAGTGTTTTCCTTTTTTCCTTTACCTACTTCCACAGACATTGGACTACTTGGAAGGTTAGAATATAGATATACATCCCCAGAAAGAACTAAAGGAATGTTTATAACACTAGATAATTTCACATATGCCAAAGCTGTTACTGGGATGGAATCCTACCCCACCAGCTAGGCATGTCCTTTTTAAAATATTTCTCAAGGAAACCTTCCATAACTGCTTTAGGTTTCTGGGATTTGATCTGAAAATAATCACCCATATTCTAATTCTGAATCTTATAAAAACATTTATCCTGTTTACAAACTGGTTAAAAGTTTTCTCAAGGAATCAGACTGGGAGAAGTTGCGCATTTCTCAAATGTTTTAAAATTGCAAAAAAAAAAAAACAAATTCAAGAAAAAAGATGAGAAATAGTTTTACTTGTTTGGAATAGTGTGTTATAATCACCACTCTAATGAACATTTGTTGACGCCATGACAATGTCATGAGTTCAGCTCTTCGAAGAACATACTGTCTGGTTACTATAGCATTTCTATATTTGGATTAATTAGAAACGGAAATGTGGATAGCATTAGCTTTGAAATTAAAAGAGCCCCCTAACAGGGAAGCTAATTACTGAATTCATTTTGACGTTCTGTTTTACCAGTGAAAATTTAGGTTATTGAATTGAACAATATGTACTCAGGGCTAGAAATGGAAATCAGGGCATCCATGGACAGAACAGAGTGGAACCAGTGGCTCTTACTGAGTCAGATCTGATATTAGTCCTTTGTTAGAGAGGATTATTATTGTTAATATTGTCACCTTTATGACAAAGATTCTAATATGAAGAGTACTTGGAATTCTTAAAAAGCTTCCATTAGTCTATTCACTGCCATACTTCTGACTTCCATTAATGTATCCTTCCCACTGTGTGATTAGGTGGCTCCACCGGAAGCCATAATCTGGATGTGCTGAGGAAGATTTAAGGAGGACACTTCTATGAGCTTGAAAGACAAAATGCAATTTATCTGGGTTTCAGTATAAAAATGTTTCTTCCTGAGATTTCATTTTCTGAACAGAAATTTGTAGTGAAAAAGACTACATTCATGGTATTTTACTTTTCAAGCAATTCATACCGCCCGCCCACACACACATATATAACCACAATAATAAAGATGGCAGGAAGCAGGTGATGGTTTGGGAAAATTCAGTGATCTTTGTTATGCTATTTAAATAATGGCACATATAGAACTAATATCCATGGCCATTTTAAATCAGGTAGTAGTAATTGTGTTATTTCGTTAAAACACTCAGGTTCTTGGGAACTGGAGAGTTTTTCCAGCGTCACAACATATATATAGCTAATATTTAATAAAAGCTGATTGCATTATGCAGATCTTTTGGTCACTTTTGGGAAGAATATCCATCCAAGTTGTGTCCTTAAATCCTGATTCAACAAAGCAGTGTGTGGAAAATGCTGGCCTACAAGGGTCTTTATGCTAGAAAGCCAGTATTTGATGTTCTTGACAGAGCCCTGTGCTAAATACTTGGAGTTTCACATCTACCCCAGGATGATCCAAATTACCTTTTCTATCTCCACCACCCATGGCTCAAATTGGGATAATCTCTAGAATTCTCCCCAAAGGAGATAAAACATCTGATTAGCGTATTTCCTATCAATCTTTCTTTTATGTTTCTCTTTCTGGGTTCCCCACTATTCAGAGAGTTTCCAGCCATATAGCTGCTGCGTGGGCCAGAGGACGTCATGCATTCCTTCTGAGATAGTAAAGTCATAATGAACTAATAAGGTCTTCAGTATGGCATATGTTTCCCTGTTTAGGTGAGTTGAGTTATTTGCAAATTGTGTGTCAAACGCACTAATAGAAACCATACATTTTTTTTGTTTTGCTCCAAATGTCTTATGTTGCCATTCTGCAATTGGGAAATTAAAGTTTGGCTATGTGCTGATGTACTATTTATCATAGACTTGTGAAGTATTAATATGAAACCATTTTAAAAATATGAATCCTTTATGTTACCTGTAAGAAATAGGTCTGAAGATAGTGGATATTTTTTGTTTTATGTTTTGTTGTTTTGCTTTGTTTTGTTTTGTTTTTTTTTAAACCACAAAGCTGAGAACTCCACAGGTTTGGGGCCCAAAAAATAGGAAAAGAGGAACCTTATCAAGATACAGACTCTGGTATGGGCTAGGTAAACTAAAAGGAATAGGGAAGAGGTGCAGTCGTGGAAATGAGGCAAGCACTGTTCCATGAGTTGTGAGAATCAGGAATAAAAAAACCAATGCTGAGTTGCAGAATCATCAGCCTGTGCTTCCTTATCCACTTTCTTTGTGAACAGTCGGAAGGTAGTAAATGTAGTATATAATAGTATACTATGGAGTAACTTAAAATGTGTTGGAATGGTCATGCCATTGGAAAATGTTCATGCTAAAATGAAAATATTAAAAAGGCCTAATGCAAAAAAATTTAAATGTGTGGCGTTAATCCTAACTATGGAAGATAATTTATGTAGGGAACAAAACTAGATGAAAATATGCCAAAAAATTAAAAGTGGTTAAGATTTTAGGTGTTAAATTTAGGCCTTACATATGTGGCTATCTGTACCTCTTTGAGGTCATCCCATTACTCTGATATAGCCACATTGTTGTCCTCCCTGGCCCTTGAACATTCTAGGCATGCAACACCCTAGGAATAGAGTGTTCCTCTTTTATGCTTTATGTTTCTCCATAGCTGCTAACATTACTTAACATAATATAGTTCATTTATTTAGTATTTTACTAGTGACTCCAACAAAAGGATGAGTTCCAAGAGAGGATGACAGGAGAGAACTGAGGATGTATGTGAGGGAGTGATTAAACAACTGACCATGGCATTTAAGCTGATAGGGAACAAAGTCGGCATATCTGGGGGTGGGGGGACAGGGAGGTGTCAGGCAGTAACAACTAGAACAGTAATTACATTGTACATAACAAGGAATTTTTAGATCAGGGAACTAGGGTGAAAGACCCTGGAAAAATCAAAAGTACTGGTTTGTGGTAAAGTCTAATCATGGAGGATGCAACTACTGAAAATGACAATGTCCATGGCAACCCCTCCCTCTCATGGAGGTCCCACCCAAAGGCTTTTGGACTGAATTATTCCAAAAAAGAAGAGAAGGGAAGGGATAAAGGATGAGCCACTGTTACCATTTTGGTATATAATTAGCAAGCTTTTGTCCACACAGGTATCACCTATAGAGATGGCCCTTCCTTTTGAAAAAATTAAAAATTTGAACAAATAAGATATCATTTTGCAAACTGCTTTTTTTGCACTCAGTAACGGGTCGTGAACATTGTTTCATGTTAATACATATACATGTGTATTTTTAAAACTAATATTTAATATTCCATTGTATGTGAAGACCGTATAGATTTTTTTAATTTTTTACAATATTTTTATTTTCTTTTGAGAGAGAGAGAGAGGGAGAGGGAGAGAGAGAGAGAGAGAGAGAGCTAACAGGGGAGGGGCAGAGAAAGAGGGAGAGAATCCCAAGCAGGCTCCACGCTATCAACACAGAGCCTGATGTGGGGCCTGAACTCACGAACTGTGAGATCATGACCTGAGCCAAAATTGAGTAGGATGCTTAACCGACTGAGCCACCCAGACACCCCAAGACCATAGTATATTTAGCCAGTAAGTGATTGTTGAACATTCAGATATTTACATCCTTAGGGTAAATATTCAGAGGTGGAACTGTATAGCAAAAGACTATGTGGAAGTTAAATGTTGATATTAATTTATTGAACAGCATTTATAGAACTAATTTATGGAAATTACACTGTGCCCAGCACTATTATAGGCCTTGTGAACATGGCAGTAAACAAAACAGAAGAGAATGGCAGCACTCATGGAGCTTACATTCTGGTGGAAATATAGTTGAGAATATTCTATAGAAAGTTATATTAATTTATATTGCCAGTAACACAACCATATCAAAGTGTCCATAGCCCCACATTCTCACCAGCACTGGATATTTCTAAACTTTTATAATTTTGGTTGATAATTTCTTTGCATATTTTAATTGTTTCAATAATTTGCATTATTGGATTGAGAAGTAGAAGTATTTCTACTTCCACATTGCACTTTAATGTTATTTGCTCATTTTTGTTGTTGGAGTATTTGTTCTTTTCTTATTTAATTCTTAAAAGGTATTTAAATGTAAAGGATTTTATGTTTTAGTAGAAAATAATTGGACTGCCCAGCAAATAAATTCCCTTTCTAATTGGGAGAATTCCGTTCTGCTTTGCACTCTGGAAGTTAAATGGGAAATAACATTTTCTCTCTCCATCTTCTGGCAAGTAGAACAGAGGCACATGATCTAAGGATGGCCAATCAGATACTTTTGCTGGGAATGTTGAATCTAGAGGAAGTGATGAAAGATAGAGTCTGTAAGAGATAATTTGACATGACATTGGTAGAGTAAAAGGTCTCAAAGTTTCACAATGACCACCTGCTGATAAGAAGCTGCTCCTGTATAGGACCTTGGCTATACCTGTCCTACCTTGCTGCTTACTGATTCAAACCTACCTCTCAAGCCTTCCTATTGGTTCTTTGAGCAGCTACTCAAATTACTTTTCTGCTTATGTTAGTCATTTTCTGTTGTTTGTAACTAAGAACATTAAAGTGTTGATGTCTTACAAATATATATCTCTAACCACATTTCTCTAATTCTTCATAGTGTATTTATAATATACTAGGTTTTAATTTTTATTTAATTGAATATATGACTATATATTCTATGTAATCTACCATTGATATGTGCTTAGAGGGCTTTGTAATGCCAAAGTTGTTAAAATACTTATCTAATATTTCTTCTAGTACTTATATTACTTCTTTAATACATTTGGAATTCATGTTGATCTAAGGTATGACTTAGAGCTCTATTTGTTTCATTTATTTTGGTTCTCAACTAGATATCCAATTGCTTTTCACTTCTTTTTTTTTTAATAACCAAAACTTTGCTCAATGAATCAGAAAGCTACTTTTGTCAGATACTAATTTTCCTATCAATTTATGGAGACTGTTCTGTTTCATTGATTAGTCTATTCTTGGAGTCTTACCACACTGTCAATCAATGTAGCTGAAATTATAATTTAATATTTGATAAGGTTAGTGCCTTCATTATATTTTTCAGAATTTTACTGGGTATTTTTATCCACTTATTTTTCTAAATATATTTCACAAATTTTTCAAGAAAAAAAACTTTGCAATTTTGATTGCTATTGCATAAAATACACAGCTTAATTTGAAGAAAATTTACAAATGTCCCAAGGCCACATAATACTTTTCTAGTGTCTTCTTTTTATATTCCTCAGTAGAATTTTCTTTTCATGTGTGTTCTGCACATTTCTTGGTAAGTATATATGCTTTGATTTAAATTTTATTTAATTGTATTTTAAAACTGATTATGCTAGCTTTCAAGGGACTTATTAAGGAAGTTTAATATATTTATTTTGTATCAGTTTATTTAATGAACTCATTTTAATTCTAGTAGTTTGGTTTTCTTGGTATGTAATTATATATATATAAATAATTATAATTCAATATTTTCAACTCCTGTCTTGTTCTGTAATTATATAGCTCGTTATCATTTTGAAAATTACAGTAACAAGAAAAATATCTCATATCTAGTTCTATCTACCTTAATAGGTCAGGTCCAAAGTTTTTTGTTCATTTGTTTGCTTATTTTTCTTTTGTTTCATTTATCATTAAATTTTATGCTTTTGGGGGGTTGTAATTTAAGCATGATACTGTTTCATATTATTAATAATACTAATTAAGAAATTTGTAGGAGGTCATTTGTGGTTGTGGGAGTTCAGGAGTTTTTGTCTCTGCCTTTTCTCTGTATTTGTTGAAACTTTTAGAGCAAGATCCTACCCACCCTAAATAGAGAAAAGAGGATTTTGGGACTGTTGGGAAGTACACTTCAACTTTAGATTGCTCTCCCGCATTGCATTTTGGCAATGCATTTGATAGGATATAAGATTTATGGTCTAAGGTTTTCTATGGTGATTCTCAATTGTCTGTTACACTGCTATAAAAAGTGGCTTCAGACAGGTCATTTTCACATCTTCTACATTATTTCCCAGTTGTAGCAAATGTGGTGGGATCTTGGAATATCTCCTTCCTGAAAAACTATACCCAACTTACACATATTATTGACCATCATCTTTCACAAAGTTTACACAATACAGACAAAATTCGAATTTTTACTCAAATTGAAAATGTCTTGAAAATCTAAGCCACAGTATAAACAAGTTTAGCAAAAGTGGTAAAGCAAGACTGATAACTGCTGATTTCTGAATAATAACTTGCTGAACATTTTACAATTACAGATAGAGATTACATCTTGGAATATGTAGGCTGCCAGAAGAATCCCTAAAAAAGCTTTAATTTGCCACTCACTTTTGGGGATAGGAAGAGGTATATAGTTTATAGAAAAAATATGTATGTATATATACACGTATAGTGTGTGTGTGTGTGTGTGTGTGTGTATTTGTGTGCATGTAAAGTGGGCACAGATGGTCCTTCTAATAAGTAAACCTGTTTAAACACTTAGTTCATCTGTAAAAATTACCCAAATTCAATCTTTTCTGCTATAAAATGCAACTGACTACAAGTACAAAAAGATAGCTCTCCAGAGATTATAACTACAAGCCTAACAGACAGTAGGGTAGTTCAATTGCTGGTTCCTGTTCAACTCTCTCCGTTCTTCCAAAGTGGTTCAGCCACTCTAGGAGCAGCTCTGAAGGGAAGATAGTGACCCAAATGGCCAGTGATTGTTGTGCATCATTTTCTACAGAGGTAATTAAATTTGAGGGCTCTGCAGGAGGAGCCAAGATGGAAGTGTTTTGTGTCTCGGGTCCATAAATTTGAGGGCTCTGCAGATGGTGTGGAAGGCACAGATACATATCTGTGACTTTACTCGAGTTTGCCTTTTTTTTTCCATCTCTATGTTTAAGACACACAACACATTTAAGAAATTTGATATATAGCACTCTAAACAAAGGCAGTGTCTGGCAAAAAGCATTATTGACTTGTTTGTTTGCATTCCCCCAGGCAAGGGGATCAAAAAAATAACAGTATCTTCTAGGAAACAATGAGACATGGTCAGATTCAAGGAAGAATCCAGTCCTACTAGATAAAGAATGCTATTGATCAGCAGTGAAAAATGAGTTTCCATTTTTTCCTATGAAAAATCAGAGCATTTATTGATATTTGATGGAATTTTATCTACTTATTTATCATAACAAAGTGCTGATACCTTAAGAAAAGAAGTTGTCAGTTCCCAAAGTCATCTTTATATTTGATATAAACATCTGAAAAAAACAACAACATGCTTTGATGTTTAATAGGAAATAGTAGCAACCAGCTGAATTGTTGCTACTATTCCTTTTTTCATTGCTGATGATATTTCATTCCCCCAATTCCACCTTTCTTAATCATTTGGACAGATTCTAGAAGTCAGTAAATGAAGTTCTAAGGCAATATCTTTGACTCTATTTTTTTTTTTAAGTTTCACTTAATTTTCATATCTGTTTTGGTCACCATTTTAGTTTTCTAACAGTTTCCAGGAGCTGAACTGTGGTCAGGAAAACAACTATCAGATGAGCTCTCTGTTCCCTTGGACAAGAGGAGAAATATCTAGGTATTTCATGGTAAACAATTGCAACTAAGAGTAATGAGGTAATTAGAACCCATATTATCATAAGCTAAAGACTTTTTTAGAGATAATGGGCATTGTACAAGGATGTAATCTGCTTCTTTTATTGAAAATCAATTCTGCCTCTGTATTTCTAAAGATTGTGTGGTAGGAGCTCTGGCAAATTGAGAATTGTTTTCAATGAGGAAACCTGGTGAGGAAATTGTTCTGCTGTGAATGGTAACAAATTGAAACTACAAATTAACATGAATCCACAGGAAATATTGAATATCACTTTAACTTCGTCAGTTAGCTAGAGGTACTCCAAATTGCACTGGATTTGTAACAGTAGAAACAGGACTATAACCACTGCCACACTTCTTATTGTAGTTTTAATACCAGAAATTAAAAAAAAAAAAAAACAGAGAATTTGGCTTTTGTAATATTCCTTCATAAAATGAGTTACCTCAGTCTTTATCTAAGTCTATTTTTAAAAGGGTATTTTCATCTATTTAATAAAACTTCCCCCTTTAAAAAAAAAGGTTCCTCAAGGGACATCAAATTTACAAGAATGTTACACAGTGTTGTTATAAATATTAACCTTTTATCTATTTTTTCAGGTTCTGCATTCTACTCATCACACACACAGCTAATATTTCACTACCTGAATGGCTGTCCATTTTTCAATGATAGATATTAAAGTTTGCGACACACCTTGCATTTTTCCTAATATATCTACAATTATGAACAAAAATACTCTGGCAGAAAATTTTAATGGCTTTGATAGCCATGCGCGCTATATCATAACATAAATTTTCTCTGAAATTAAGGCTTTTTGCTTTGCTTTCCAACCTCAAAGCAAATGAGCACCGACATATTTAATATAAAAGCTTCATTCATAGTTATATTTCTTACAGAACAGCAAGTCTCAAGAATATATATCAAGTAATTTCTTTCTCCAAAGTTGTACTTGCTGTATTTCCATACTTCTAAATGTATATTTATATTGCTCTCCTACCTGGTAAGCACTCTTCTTTTTTTTTTTTTAAGTTTTTATTTTAATTCCAGTTAGTTGACATACAATGTTTTATTAGTTTCAGGTGTAACAATATAGTGATTCAACAATTCCATACTTCACCCAGTGCTCATCACAAGTACACTTCTTTTTTTTAAGGGGTGTTTTTAAAATGTTTAATTTATTTTTGAGAGACAGAGTGTGAGCTTGGGAGGGGCAGAGAGAGAGACACATGCAGAATCCAAAGAAGGCTCCAGGCTCTGAGCTGTCAGCACAGAGCTTGATGCAGGGCTTGAACTCACAAACCGGGAGATAATGACCTGAGCCGAAGTCAGATGCTTAGCCTACTGAGCCACCCAGGAGCTCACAAGTACACTTCTTAAACGTTGTCACCTACTTAATCCATTCCCTTCTTTCCTCCCCCACTCTTCTTTTCTTGAGAATTGTTTTCTTTAAAATTTTTTTTTTACTTTTATTTATTTTTGAGAGAGTGAGACACAAAGTGCGAGCAGAGGAGGATCAGAGAAAGAGAGAGAGACAGAATCTGAAGCAGGCTCCAGGGTCTGAGATGTCAGCACAGAGCCCAACACGGGGCTCAAACTCATGAACCATGAGATCATGACCTGAGCCGAAGTTGGAGGCTCCACCGACTGAGCCACCCAGGTGCCCCTTGGTAATTGTTTTCTGATCATTCCATTGGTTACTTAAAATCTTATCAGTCTGGAATTTTTTAACTCTAGTCACTAATTATTCTAGTTATTTATTCTGTGTACTCAGCATTACTCTGCCTGTCTGCCATTTTACTTAATACATATACAAACATACATACATACAGACAGACAGACAGACACATGCATAAGTCCCTCCATAATTATAGATAATAATTTGCTATAAATTTTATTTGTTTTGAGTATGTATGTAATGAAAGATTATAGCATTACTAGCGTCCACAGCATTTGTTTTTACACTGCCATTATCAAAGTTAATTATTTGTTTAAGTAAGAAGTCCTCCTCTAATTATAGGACTTGAGTAAAGGCAAGTGGTTAGTATTTCACAAGTCTTACATTTCACACCAGGAAGCCATGTTAACACCTTTGATCTAGGTAGAAAGCCTTAATTAAAATAGATGTATTACAATAGAGGTGTTCACAAAGAACAATTAATGATTCTGTTAATTGGTGTTTTCCTTTTATTGTGGATATAAGCAGCATTACTTCTTTATTTGTAAAAAGAGTTCTTAAGGTCTGGAACCCCATCTTACCCTTTAAAAATCCATAATTTCTAGCACAGTGTCTAACAGATAGTAGGTATTCCTCAAAAGTTGTTAAGTGAAATTTTAACAGATTCATAATGTAAAGAGTTGCTTTGTTTTCTTTATTAGAATCTGAGCTTCTTAAGAAAATGGCCATGCTTTCCACTGACTGCCTGTATTATACTGCTCATTTCCAATACATAACTGAGTAATTTCAAAGAAAATAAATCCTAATTATATTTAGGTACATTTAACTTTTTTTTAATGTTTATTCATTTTTCAAAGACAGAGAGAGACAGAGCACAAGCAGGGGTGGGGCGGAGAGAAAGGCGGACACAGAATCTGAAGCAGGCTCCAGGCTCTGAGCTGTCAGCACCAGAGCCCGACTTGGGGCTCGAAATCACCAACTGCGAGACCATGACCTGAGCCGAAGTGGGACGCTCAACCGACTGAGCCACCCCGGCGCCCCTAGGTACATTTTAAATTGGCATCTTTAAAAGAAAAAAATGTTAAATGGAAAAACAAAGGTATGCATAATCAAAAATTAATATCTTAATATAATAAATTTAAATGGCTCAGAAAGTTCTGTAGACATTTCTAAAGTTTTTCACTAATTTGTTCATTAAGAAACCTTACCTACTGAGTTGCTCCCTTATGCCAGGAATGGAGTGATGAAGGACACAGTCCCTGAACCTAAGTGACCTAGAGTCTAATGCAAAGATATTATGTAATTATAATAGAATAATATAATTCCTACAAAGCTGCTGAATGCATGATGACAACTGCCTAAGTCTGGCCTGTTAGAGAAGTGGAGGTTAGAAAAATCTTCGGAGAAGAGACAATAATGCACGAGTTAAGATGTACCTACAAAACTGAGCTTTTGAGGTCAGGAATCCTACCTATTCATTTATTTCTATTAGTAATATCCTAGCACATTGTTAGACACACAGTAGGCACCAAAAAAACCCACATTTATTAAACAAAATTCCAATGGATGTAGAAGACCACTTTAGACACAACATATAATAAGCAGATTACAGAGACTGATCAATAGATCAATAGATAAACCTAAGATAAGAGCAGCTTGAAAAAGAAGTGAATTGGCTCCCTTTCAGAAGCTAGCTAGATAGGTAATAGTGAGTAGGCACTGGAAACAGAACAGAAAGGTAGAAGCAAAAGAGCTTGTGCCAATGCAAAAGTGGTTAACAGACCATGGCCCCTTTGGAAGAGTACTTGAAATCTAATATTTGGAGAGTTCAAAGTAGAAATAGAAAGGAGTTGATGCCAAACAAAGGTGAGGACCGAATGAAGAAGGTCTTTAAAGGAAAACAATGGAAAAGGGAAAGACTAGAGTGAGAAAGACCAGAAACAAGGTATTGTAATGGTCTAGACAATTGGTGATGCACTTCTTAATGAAGATGGTGACAGAAGGCCAGCAGAGGCGCAGCAAAGGGTAAGAAAATATAGGTAGGATCAACAGGATATGATGAGCAACTGGATATCATCCCTGGGGAAGAATGAGTCTAGTATGATTTCCAGTTTCTCACTTAAGCGACTGGGTGGGGTTATTAACTGAGATTGAGAGTCAGGGAGGACAGTTAGGTTTGGGAAGCATGGTGCTAAATTTATTTTAGATTTGTTAATCTTGAAGCACATTCTAGTTAGTGAATTCCAACTAACAGTTTGGCATATAAAATTAGAGTTAAAGATAGAAATGTAAGATGAAGATCAAAATTGGGAGTCATGGGAATGTATGTGGTCACTTATACCCTAGAAAAATAATAAAGTTGAGTTTGCTTAAGGTTAAAAAAGAACCCCTCACACCCTGGCCAAAAAAAAAAAAAAAATAGTGCTGAAGAAAATTCTATGCAAAATGAGCATTCAGCAGGCTGCAGAGGAAGACAATCCAATGGATCAAATTGGGAAGCAATAGCCATAAGAGTAGGATAAAAAATAGGAAGATGCATTTATTTTCCTCTTCAGAAAAGAAAGAGGAATTGGTAATGGCAATTACTGGCCGGAAGTAGGGAAAGACGAAGACTATGGACTGTGGCAAGCAGGACATCACAGGTGATCTCAGTAAGAGCAGCTGCGCTGCAAAAGGGAAATGGCTACATTTCAAGAGGTTAAGGACTAAACAGGAGCTAAAGAAGTAAAGGGAAATTTAAATGCCCAGCAAATTATTCAACACAACATTGATGCAATGCTGAGAACAATTTTCTCCTTGCCCAAATAAAAAAGGCACAATCTCATGAATGTTCAGGAAAAATAACTATTCTCCTAATAAAAACATGTCAAAAATTTTAATGAATATGTTGTAGACCATTTTTTGTGGCACATCCATAAGAATTATATGAAACATGGGTAGATCAAACAAAGGCAAGTTTATATTTTAAATCAATGTAATACAACACGTAATATATAATGCCAAGTTTGAGAAATAACATAAAACTACACCTCATAATCTAAAGTTTTCACACAACATATTTATTTCTAATTCATCTCACATCCTAGAGTGACAGGACAAAAAAACCAGTCACCAGGACGATTAAGGAAAAAGTGAAATAAAGACCTAATATATTCACAGAGAATTTAGGAAAGTTTGCACAAGCAAATTTGAAAGCATAAGAAAAACCTGGATTTTTTTTTTTTAACTTAAGCTTTCCAAATAGATCACTGAGATGGCTCTATGCATAGCATTTTTCTAATGGGGTTAATGCTATACCATTAAAACTAGATATTTAAATTGTTTACTATAATATCACTTATTTGAATACTGATAGGCAAAGGGATTTCTATTTATAAAAAAGAAAAAAAAGAAAAAAAGGCAACCATTAAATTTGTGAAACTGCATCTGGAAAATATGATTTTGCCAATATTAGAACCCATCTGACCTTTTTGAACTGGCTTTAAATCTTTGGGGAATTATACTTGTTTATCATTATGAAAATATGACTTCCTGTTTAAGAGGAAAACTAAAAAGCCAAAGGATTTCTTGAATAACAGGTAGTTAGTGCCAGAAGTAACTTTTTTAGGAGCTGTGCATTAATTAATTATAATCATATATATTTTATTTCCTTTATAAAGACATTGTCTTTTAGGGAAAATATTGGCAAAATGCCTTTCAGGTTCTGTTACACGTAACACTCTGAAAAAAAGTTTTAGAAATAGATCACATATATCATCTCTACTTAAAAATAGAATGTTATTTACTTTGAATAATAGTGCTGTGCTAAAACTGCAATCATACACTAGGGTTACCATTATTTTAATAGCACTAAACTTATAGAAAGTTCTCTAGGTTTGTGGTAGTTGAAGATTTAACACTCTTGAATGCCTACTTTTTCCCACTAACCTGAAAGTCATGTCTTGCTATATTAGCTTTGCTAAGGCACAAATATAAGTCAGAAAACAAATCCTTGGTATCTGCATCTCAGTGTAATTTTATGGTTTTTCTACTCATCTTGTGACAGTAACACTCATGGAGTAAAATATTTCGTCCTTTGAGAAAAGTGTCCACGAAGAAAGATAGAAGTGTCAGTTATAAAGAAATGAAAAGTACTTAATTTTGTGTATGAGAATATGCACAGCAAACACATGACTTTTTACAAAAGGATTTGAAAAAGCTGAAACCTCTACAAACATTCCCACATTTGCAAATTTAGAAATAGATGTTTTTAGGAAGAACTGTTCTTGAAAGCCGATGGGCTTTCTCCATTCTGTATCTTCACTGCAAGCAACTAAATGAAACTGAAATTTCAAAATAGAGTAGATGAATTCAAAAGACTGCCATTTAAAATTGAGCCATTCAGCATGAGATAATACACACACACACACACACACACACACACACACGCACGCACGCACACAAAGTCACAGCTACTTACTATTTACTGGGCACTTCCTGTGTGCCCACTGTTAGTACTTCATTTAATTTGCAGAATAACCGAATAAGAGAGGGCTATTACTTCCCTCGTTATACACTTGAGAAAGCAGAGGTTTAAAAAAGTTATATAGCCTACTCAGAATGACTTAAGGTCATTCTAGCTCATCAGCCAAGTCTGTTGAACTTTAGTCTGATGTTTGTGAGTTTTCATATAAAATATATATATTTCAGGCGTGAAATACATTGATTGCCTCTGGCTGAGCTCACCTACTAAGCTCTATGTAAAATATATTCAAGGTAATTAAAATTAAATTAAGGCTTGAAATTATTACTGAGTAGACAGCAGGTTAAGAGAGAGGTCTCAGGAAATCTGAGTGACTGAGCTCAAACTCTAGGTCAGCCTCATATTGGCTAGGTCACTCAGACATGTTACTTATAACCTATGGCCTCAGTTTTCTCAGCTGTAAGATGAGGATAACGATGGTGCATGCCTCGGAGAACAGGTACATGTAAAGCACTTAAAACAGTGCATGGCATATAGGGCTCCATTATGTTAGCTACTATTATGGACAATATATCTCCATGACCAGAGGAACCTTTTCATTATCCAATTCTTCATTATTGTTCTCCTCACTTCCCCTAGACTTTAGTCAATGTGGTCAGATATAATAAATAAACTAATGGCTATTGTGTTGGGCTAAGGACTTTTACAGAGAAAATATACTTTTAGAGTTTTTCAGTGGAATTCTGATTCTATTTGCTACAAATACTTTCACTGTTTATAGTAATGTGTATTTTGTAAATTCACCAAGTATGAAAATATGCTTTAATGAAACCTCATTAATAATGTTTGTATAACAGAACATAATATAATATTCAGTCTGGGAAGAACTGGAAACAAATTTTCCAGTGCCACAAAGGAAGAGTCGCCCGATTTGATACAACCTGGATTAAGCGATTTGAATTCTTTTTAAAAATGGCATTTAACTAGCAGACAGAAAGACAAGAAAGCTGAGTTAACTTAGAAACTTTCTGTATTTTGCGGCAATGGTGTTGTGATCCTTCAAGTAGAGGGAGATCAGTTGGATGCCATTTTGAGCTCACTGTGCACTGGAGCATAAAAGGAAGAGGTGGGTGGAAGCGAAGCTGAGCTGGGAGCCGACTGGCATGAGACGCGGCAGGAGGTGAATGGAGCAGTTAGACAGATGGGTGGATGAAAAGACCGGGGCACACAGAAAGATGTTCAGTGATGACGCAGCTAAGAAGGGGGAAAAGGTTAGGAGATGACCCAATTACCACAAATAACCGAAGAAATAAAAACTGTGAGAAGAATAAAATGCAAAAGGAGAGATTACAGGCTCATTGGGATCTTTGCTAGAATTCCTTTGGCTGTCCTCCTCAGACTAAGTCACCGACTATAATTATCTCAATTGATCTGACAGTTCTTCACTTGTGTTCATGTATTTCAGTACAAATATATAGGAATGTGGGGGATTTTTTTGCTTCTTTTTCATTGGATTAGTGTATAAAGGGCTAAAATTGTATCTTCTGCTTCAGTGTTTCTCCAGGCTGATGTGAATTTGCAATGCTGTTACTTGTCATTAAGGGACATGCTTCAAATATTGATCAGAATTTTTTTATCACTGTGGGTTATCTAAGTTGGATTCAAAAGGAAAGATAAGTTATTTGGAATTTGGATATTAATAAAGATACCTGCATATTTTAGAGACTGCCTTTCATTGTTCATAGCAGATAGTCATATTTTAACAATAACAGTCAGTTATATATAGAATATTAACTTAAGATTTCAGAAAATTTCAGTCACTTTATAAAATTATTAGACTCCTAATAAGACTTTTCTCACCTAAATATTTAAAATTTTATCTTTATATATTTTCAAATTAATTAGTTCACAAATAATTCTTGAGCACCCTGCATATATGAACTCTGTCTGCCAAGGTACTTATAACTCCATGTCTAAGACTTAACTTTTGTTTTCTCGGTTTAAAGATTTTGTAATACAAACATACTACAAATGGATGAAGAAATATTCCAAGGGCACCTGGGTGACTGCATCGGTTAAGCGTCCAACTTTGGCTCAGGTCATGATCTCACAGTACATGAGTTCGAGCCCCGCGTCAGGCTCTGTGCAGACAGCTCAGAGCCTGGAGCCTGCTTCGGATTCTGTGTCTCCCTCTCTCTCTTCCCCTCCCCTGCTTGCACTTTGTCTCTCTGGCTCTCAAAAATGAATAAACATTAAAAAAAAAGAAAAAAAAAAAGAAATGCTCCAAAGACCCAATTCGATAATTGTATAACTAAACCTGCTATCCAGTTCATACATTTACTATCGAGCTTATCACATCATATAATTTATTTCTTGTGTGTGTGTTTGCGTCCCTTTCTAGACAATGAGATTCCTTGAGGGAAAAGTGGATTTTATTATTTGCAATAGCACAGGCCCTGGCACACAGTGGCATTAAAAAACAATTATAGGAAGGAAGGAAGGAAGGAAGGAAGGAAGGAAGGAAGGAAGGAAGGAAGGAAGGAAGGAAGGAGATGAAAGGAGGAAAGGAGAAGGAGGGGAGGGGAGGGAGGAGAAAAGAAGGAAGTTATGTATGAACAAGAGAAAATAAATGGTGTCATACAACCTGCCTTCATATTCTATTTAAGCACAATTTCACAGAACAGGATTCCACTGGATTTGGTGTCCCATGAAAGAAAAAAAAAAATAGTCTTGCACGTAGATAGCATTTTATAATTTACACAATACTTGCATGGGCATTATTGGTGTGATCTTCACAGTAATCCCAGGAGTCAGGAATCATTCCTGCCCTCTTTTGCAAAAGAAGAAACTGAGGTCAGATAGTTTAAATTACTGTCCCAAGTGTACCTGGATAATAAATAGCAGAGTTAGGGGCGCCTGGGTGGCTCAGTCGGTTGAGCGTCTGACTCTTTGATTTCGGCTCAGGTCATGATCCAGGGTTGGGGGATCGAGCCCCACAATGTGAGCATGGAGCCTGCTTAAGATTCTCTCTCTCTCCCTCTGCTCCTCCCTCTGCTATTTAAAAAAAAAATAGCAGACTTGGAATCAAACTGAAATCTCCCAAGTCCATAAATTTCTCAGGAACATAAGTTTAATTTTGTTAAATTAATTACACACAACAGTATGAATTCCTTGAGAAGAGGCCTAAAATTTGTTCATACCAAGGAATAAGAATAGTAATAATAACAGTAACAATAACAACATAGCTAACAAACATTGACTGGTTGCCACTTACAAGACATTGTTCTAAAGATTTACATGTATTTGCTTGCCTATTGGGTCTTTACAACAATGTTATAAAAAAAATTACCATTGCTATGCTTATTTGAAATGTGCGAAAAATGAGGTGCTGAAAAGTGAAGTAATTTATCTAAGGTCACACAGCAACAGTAAAGCTAAGATCAAGCCATTATCATCTTCTATTAAAACATCTCTGTCCTTGATGTAATATAAATATGCACTAAAAATAAAGAGAAATCACAGTTAACTCATAATGTCAATCTGGAAACTTTAGACCAGTCTCTGAAGCCAGTTTGCTGTATTTTTTGGCAAAGCACTAAGCCTGTTTTGTATCTGCTTCTTTCCCATGAAATGAGGCTAAATGGGATGATACCGAAGATACCAGAGTTCTAAAAATCTAGGATAAAAATCTGCACACAATCTTCATGACACTATGGTGGTAGACAATGAAAGAAGAAATCAGGCCGGAAAAGTCAGCATATCAATCAAGAAAACGATGAGTCCAGAGAAGGGGTAAACAGCAAAAATAAAATATCTAGAACAGTCTACAATTATTTTAAGGCTCAGTATTGATCCTGGTATAGCTATCTACAACCATTGAGGTAAACCACTTTTAAAGACATATTTGTGATCCTTCATTTCAGCCCTGAATAAGTCCAGAACTTTGAAGATTGGGGCGGGGGGGGGGGGGGTTCAGACCAGAGAGCGGGTGACAATCATTAAGTCTCACAGGAAGGTGGGAGAGAGAGAAAACCATGGTGGAGGTCCAGGTGACTCTAACATACACTGGATGAACTGACTCCACGGCAGACCACACATCACCAGTATTTCAGACCTCTCCAAGACTGCCGTTCGGCATTGGCTTTTGGAACACTAAATCAAGACGCCTTCATTTCTTTATTCCCTTTCAACTCTCCTGCTTCTTGTTTTGACTTCTCTTTTCCGATTTCTCAGTTTTTAAATCTCATTTTAAAACATGAGAATCCTCTGTCTAGTTCTCGACCCTTTGTCCTTCTTTTGCTTAACTGTCCCTTGGGAAATTTGCACAATTGAAATGACTAACTCAGATTTATGAGATGAGTCAGATCTCTCCCTTGCTCATTAGTCCATTCCAATTAGATGTCTCAGTGTCACTGCAAGTTAAATAGGTATAAAATCTGAAACAATAAATTTTTCCCAAACGGTATTATATCTGGAACACCCTATATGGTTCTGCAATTCATCTATAGCTTCTTCCTCTCCCTTCCATAACTTAGTCCTTTGTGTTCTTAAAATAAACATCGGTGGGTGAAACAACAAATGCATTATTTTTTATGTTGTGCTCTATTCTAAATAAATTACCCCAAGTCTTTTGAGTGAAGAATGTTGAAGACAAAACTATCTAATCTCAGTCAAAAATTCTTAAAAGATAAGGATTTTAAAACTATTAAATCAGCAAAGAGAGTAATTGGGTGAAAAGTTTGTATTTTCTCTTCTATACCTACCTTGAAAGTTAAACATAAGGGAGAATACATTAGTCAAAAACTATTAGTCAAGAAAATACTTTTGAAAGATACTGATACTATATTCTATTGTTCTCTCTCACTATATTATCTCAATGATTGCTTTGTTTATTTTCAATGTTACTATGAATATTGAACAACATTAAAGCTGAAGTGATGGACATAAAGTTATAAAATATAGTTTGAGTGGTGTTCACTGTCTCAATTCTTGTCCAAATGCTGGCATCAGTTTGAGCTCTGAACCCCAATTTTAGAGTTGAAAGCATGCTACTGGATGGGGATCGGCTATTAGTTCTTGATATAGGCCACAGGCAAGTTTGATGACTTTTTAAAATAAGTACTAAATTTCTTGAATTTTATTATTCTCATCTACAAGCCAGGGTATTGAGCAAAATACCTCAGGTACTTACAAATTCTGGAATGATATGTTTCTCAGTCCTGTTCTCAGTCTGATCTCCTTGAAACAGAGCAGTGAATAAGTATGAATACAATTAAAAATTGATTTGAAAATCACGTGCTTAAAGTTTAAAGCATGAATTATAAATATAGAGGTATTTGGTGCCCTTCCGGAAGAGACTTCAGAATGATCAGGTAAAATACATTGTTATCTGTAGACTTGTGAGATCAGTTTCAGCTACTTTTAGAACTGTTCTTGAGTACTCAGTAGGGGGAAAGTACTTTTGTATGTTTTAAAATTTGTCATCAACTTGAGGATATATTCAATTAAGGTGTCATGTCTCATCTCAAGTGGAAAAACAAAGGTAAAAAGCGTAGTGGTACAATAGCATTTAACAGCTGATAATAGTGTTTCTGCCTGATTTGGTGTAATTACCCAGATTGAACATGCTCAGCTTCAGAATTACAGGCAACCATTAATTATCTGTTCCCTATCCCAAAGTATATATATTTTTTCATAAGCTTTTAGGGTTAGGAGTTGAAAGGAGGGACAGAAATTGGTTTTATTTAAATGTTAGTTTGTGGTGTATTTTACACGACTTCAGGGAGACAGGTAATTTACAACACACCACCACTAACTTTAGCAAGTATTGAATTAAAAACAATATTCTGGGGGCACCTGGGTGGCTAGGTCGGTTAAGCATCCGACTTCGGCTCAGGTCATGATCTCACGGTCCGTGAGTTCAAGCCCCGCGTCGGGCTCTGTGCTGACAGCTCAGAGCCTGGAGCCTGTTTCAGGTTCTGTGTCTCCCTCTCTCTGACCCTCCCCTGTTCATGCTCTGTCTCTCTCTGTCTCAAAAATAAATAAACATTAAAAAAAATATTCTGGGGGCACCTGGGTGGCTCAGTCGATTAAGCGTCTGACTTCGGTTCAGGTCATGATCTCACGGATCATGGGCTCGAGTTCCGTCGGGCTCTGTGCTAACAGCTTGGAGCCTGGAGTCTGCTTCCGATTCTGTATGTCCCTTTCTCTCTCTCTCTCTGCCCCTCCCCTGCTCGCACTGTCTCTGTCTCTCAAAAATAAATAAACGTTTAAAAAAAATTAGCAAAATATAAAAAAAAAAATTTCTGGCTTAGCTAGCCAACTCTCTGGACTTTAATGATGTCTGCAAATGGATTATTTTCTCAAGTACCACACTATATTACAACATTTCTCATCTTTATTCTACCTGTAAAGACAATTCCTATAAAAATCTGATGTCTTAAACCAGTGGGACAGAGAGAAACATACTTCTACCCCCACCCACCCATTGGTATGAGATATTGAAAGAGAAAGAAAGACGTAAAGAAAAAAAAAAGTTCTATTTTGTGAATGCAATCCCTTTTGGCATTTTCTCTAAGCACTAAAGTAAGAAATTTAAATTGCTGCTCAATTATTGTAAATGCCAGATTCATATTTCATTGAATGCAACAATGGCCCGGTAACTTGGCTTTATACAAATAACGCAAAATTTTGAGGTTCGCTAGCATCGCTAGGTCTTCTGTTATAGCATAACCAAAAGTAAAGTGCATCCTCTTTTATAACCTTCACTTCAGGGTATCTGAGTACAGTCGTGCGGGTTGTGCTCTGAACAGATTCCTTGCTAAGAAACGTGATTGGAGACTGAAATCAGGCTGAGCTGAGCTCTTCAAATCATGAGGCTGTGGCATGAAGCTTGCTTTCCCCTGCAGGCCCCCCTATAAGGAACAGTTTTTTCTAACTTTTCCACCCAGAGAAGGAGCCTTTTCCTAATGTGCAGTAAGTATGTGAAAGCAAAAGCCCCTCGCTACTTTTTATTTCTAGCCATTATTCTCTATCCAAAATTTTTATTAAGTTTTATGCTCTACTAAAAAGGAATCGTGTCCTATCTGTCTTTGTCACGTAGCACACAGCCAGCCTTCTACTAGATACTGAGTATTTGTTTGTTGAGTTAGTGGAACTCAGAGACTATGGAGTAAGCTACTTGAGTTCAAAGCTAAGGCTTTGCCCAACTGCAGGGCATGCCAGTGCTCATGAAATCCCCTGGAGTTGGGCAACACTATTATATAATCTTAGATGAACTCCTAATTTTGTAATGGTGTATGGTGGCATGTTTTTGAAGAATAACTACATCAATTTAAAGGTGGTAATGGGGGCGCCTGGATGGCTCAGTCGCTTAAGCATCAGACTTCAGCTTGGGTCATGATCTCATGGTCCGTGGTTCGAGGCCCACGTTGGGCTCTGTGCTGACAGCTTGGAGCCTGGAGCCTATTTCGGTTTCTGTGCCTCCTTCTCTCTATTCCCCTCCCCTGTTCACGCTCTGTCTCTCTCTCTCAAAAGTAAATAAACATTTTTAAAAATTAAAAAAAAAAAATAAAGGTGGTAGTGTACTTTTCAGACACGGTATCTTACAATGTCTCATTCTTCACGGTTAGCAAGATTGTTATCGCTACTTTTTAGATGAATTAACTGAACCTTAGAGAATTGAGTTTACTTCTTTCCTAAGATCACATAGCCAGCATTTTTTTAGAGCCAAAGCACAGTTTAGTCTGATGTGAAGGTATATGATGTTATAAATTATCTTCTTTTATATAAATATTTGAAAGACTTTTATACAACTACAGAGTTCTATATATATGATGGAGTCTTAAGGGAATAGATTCGTCATGACAATTACTAATAATACCACTAAGGCATTAAGTAATCTTTCAATTAGTGAAATACGGTGTATTAGTTAAAAGTAATAGTTTTAAGTTGTAATAGTTAAAAGTACACACCAACGTATTTTGACTCAGACTTTTGATAAAATAACAAAGATCTCATTACCTAAGTTCCATCTGATTTTAGCCTGGCAGAAGTCCATTTAAGCGAGGATACAGGAGGTGAAAACACAAGAGATTATGTTGTTATACTAATTTCTAGAATACTAAAAGAATTCATCATTCACATCATTCCATTTGATCTCATTTTATAGGTTAAAACATGCAGAGAAGACTAGTTACTTTTAAAAGGTGATGGTCCTAGTAAGAGGAAACTGATACAAAGACT
The DNA here is from genome assembly GCF_014898765.1 of Herpailurus yagouaroundi. Taxonomy (NCBI): domain Eukaryota; kingdom Metazoa; phylum Chordata; class Mammalia; order Carnivora; family Felidae; genus Herpailurus; species Herpailurus yagouaroundi. The sequence goes on from NW_024412400.1 coordinate 43,441,881, forward strand.
GAAACACTGGTCTTCTAACTTTAAATTGAAAACAATATCTATTTCATCAAAAATATCTTTGGCTGCTACAGACCATTGACCAGACTGAGCAAATTAAATATGTTTTGTAATACAATTTGTCTTTTTCTTAGCAAAGATGCCAACCAAGAGTTGACAAATTTCTCCTATTTAGATTTGACGAGAACTCATATTGATCAAAGCAGAGCAATTTCTTTTAGGTTATCTTGTTGATTTTTCATGTCCAAAGAAGAGTGGAAGTAACAGAGAATACTGCTGTTCTAGACTTAATTATTACCAAAAAGAATCTATTGATGAAATGAAAGTGGCAGGAAGCTTAGAAGAAAAAGATCTTGTCCTATTAGCCAAGGAATCTAGTCTCGCAGGCATCCCATCTTACAGGGCAGGATGCTGGGGGTGGGGAGGTACAGGTTTCGTGCCACAGCCCCATGACTTAGAGAACTAAACTCAGGCTGATTTCAGGTCCCCGCCACCCCCAACATGTTTCCTTAGCAGGGTACCTCTGTGCAGAGCACAGCCTGTACCACTGTGCTTGGAATACTGAATTGAATGTTACAAAAGAGGATGAACTTTACTTTTGGATATGCTATCACAGAAAAAGACTTAAGAAAATTGATTTCCAGAAATTTAGGGGATGGGAAGGATTACTACTATTACCAAATATATTCGGAGGGAAGATATTTCCATTAAAGAGAAAATGTAATAGCTGTGTATGACCCTAAGAAGAATAAACCATGGGGGAAGAACGCATTTATTCTTTAAAAAAATTTGTAAATAAAAGTTGTACATATTTCAGGTGTGCAAATGATGATTTGACATACATATGCATAGTGAAATGATTACTAGAGTCAAGCTATTTTACATATCATCTCTTCACAAAGTTACCTTTCTTTTGTGTGTGAAGAGAGTACCTGAAATCTACTCCCTTAGCAGATTTTCAGTCTTCAATACAGGATTATTAATTATGCCGTACTTTAGAGGACTAGACTTACTCATCCCTCATAACTACATCTTTGTACACTTGACCAACATCTCTCCATTTGTCCCACCTCCCCATCCCTGGTAACCATTCCACTCTCTGACTCTATATATTTGACTCTTTTAGATTCCACATGTTAGTGATATCATGCGGTTTTTTTCTTTTCTGTGTCTGACTTATTTCAATAGTGTAATGTCATTTAAAATACAGCTCCCAGGGATGTCTTTGATGATTCCAGGTAAAGGACATATGGGTAAATGAAAGAAGAAACACATAAAAAAAGGAAAGGAAAAAGAAAAAAAAAAAAACATGATAGAGATGTTGGAAATGGATAGAAAGGATAGTTGTGAACACGTTTTAGGACAAACAACAATGTAAAGGGTATTTACAACAGTGTTTAAAGCTAGGAAAAGGATGAAGAGAAGGACATTCTCCAGTATTGTAATATTATGCTTCTATTAGTTTTGCACAATCCTATATGTCCACTGATGGAATTAGGAAATATCTGTGGGAGACAGAAAATAAGTGTTACCCTGAACCTTATTTCATTCCTGGATTCTCTCTTAAGAATGGCCTTAAAGCCAAACCAACCACAGTAAACTGGATTAATGAGAGGCAGAATTTCAAGTTGCATAGGGCCAGAGTTGTATCTTGGTGTGTATATAAACTTTTGATTTAAATACTGATACTTCTACTTATGAGTTGTGAGCTCTTCAGTAACTCATCAGAACCCTCTATTCAGCAGCTTTCTCGTATATAAAATGAATGGCTTCTTCCCCATGATATTATGAGGAAAAAAATGAGCATCTAGGAAGCAAATGTCTGAAATGTATTCCTTAGACACAAGTAACACTCAATCCCTTTAACTATTACTATGATGATACTTGAGGTCTTAGAAAGCAAAATCTGTATCTAGTATTATAGCTCCATCCCCAAGTCCTAACCCAAACATGTTGGGCTTAAATAAATATTTGGTGAATAAACAAACAAAAATCAAAATAGTACAAGACCACTGAGCTATTTTAAATGACTTCAAGATCCTGGATTCTGACTAATTATACCCCAGGAAACAACATCTACAGATATGATCACAGGACCAACTGTTAGTAATTATTGAAGAATTGTGACAAATATGACAAATCCCAGAAATAGAGAATAAAGAAATATTCTAACTTTTAACATGAGAAAAAAGAATAGATTCCAGAAATTGCTGACTACCAATTTAGAGATTGATTCATAGCATCATTCTAGAGTGAAGCATTGAATACAAAGCTGTGTACTCTTCAGGAAATTGTTTTTCTTAAGGAAGCAAACACTTGAAGCAAACAGAAGAAATATTACATAAGTGAATTTTAGTAAAAAAAAAGTCATACTATCTCAAGATATCTTTATAAACATAAGAAAAACCTACGCAGGATAACAGAAGTAACAGTGATTTATGGGTGCCTGAATGACCAAAAACAGACAGGAATCATTATTGTACTTACCAGAAGGGAATTCTCACAGGCTTGCACACTACTCATGCTGCTTCTGATTCTCTTTTTATTTTATTCTTTTAAATTTTATTTATTTATTTTAAGAGAGAGACAGAGAGGGACAGGGAGGAGCAGAGAGAGAGGGAAAGGGAGAACCCCCAAGCAGGCTCTACGCAGTCAGTGCAGAGCCCAACACGGGGCTTGATCCAATGAAACACAAGATCATGACCTTAGCCAAAATCCAGAGTAGGACACTTAACTGACTGACCCACCCAGGCACTCCCTCTGCCTTTTTAAAAAGTTCTATCAATGATTACAGCCATATAAAGATAGAAACCATGTACATGAGAGACATCAATTACCTTTCTTGCGATGCCCAGCCATGCTGGGATGGAATTTTCCATGTCATACATGCAGTTTTGCTGTCCTGGCCCCAGTTTTATGAAACTCATAGATCGCAAGGCAACTAAGAGAATTTAGGGCACTCGCCAGTTCTTGGCTTTCCTGTTTTCCAAACTTGGTTTCCTTTCAGCTTTTGAACTATAAGGCATAGCTGAGCTACTGATACATAAAAGGTCCAGAGGGGAATGGTTTTATTCTTAAGCTATGTCAGTCAGTCTTACAGAGAGGTCACATTCTACAGACCCTAAGGCCAGATATAACATGCAGATATTTTGTGGTTTGCCTGTTAGTGTTAATATGCTTTGTTTTTAATTGAAATCCATTTCTACAATGGAGAGTAAATTAATCTATGGGCAGGATAAAAGAGCAATTTTCTTGATTATACAGTTGTTTGGAGCTGAGTAAAAATTACCTCCTTCAGAGAGGACAGGTGCTGCTCAATTTTCCAGACAAGTTCTCTTTACTAGCCCTAAATTCATCATCTCCAAACTCAGCTAAGAGCCAAAAGACAGACATTACGAGAAGACAAATCTCAATTTATTATAAAGAAGTGTTAACATCAACAGAGATTCAAAATTTATAGGACTTTATGATCCAAGATGGGATTTGACCCCATATGTTTACCTCTATCCTTTCAAAGTGCCACTGAAATAACTATATCTATATAAAACCAAATATCAGTGAATTCTGTTATAAGGTAGTAAGCTCCTTGCTAAGCAGTTTTTAAAGGAAGAATAGCAAACCCTTGTCAGGATGCTATAAAAAGTTATTTCATGGGGCGCCTGGGTGGCTCAGTGGGTTAGGCGGCTGACTTCAGCTCAGGTCATGATCTCGTGGTCTGTGGGTTCGAGCCCCACGTCAGGCTCTGTGCTGGCAGCTCAGAGCCTGGGTGCTGCTTCCGATTCTGTGTCTCCCTCTCTCTCTGCCCCTTCCCCTGCTTGCTCTCTGTCTCTTTCTCAAATAATAAACATTAAAAAAAAAGTTGTTTCAGAATTGGATAAAAAATCGAATTAGATGATCTTTGTTCCTTCAAAATAAAAATTACATTACTTTTAAATGAAAACAAAGATTTTATATTTCAGTTGGTCTATAAATACTTACTGTATATGTTATATCTTTAGCAATAGGCATTAGTGTGTATAGTATACTATTTTTCCAAATATTTGTCCACCTTTCACTCTATTGATTCTACATTTGGCCATGTGAATTACTTTGGCCAATGAACTTCAAATGTGATTGACGTGTGTCACTTTTGAGCAGATGCTGTAAAAGCCAGCACATGGATCATCATGTCTTTTTACCTCTCCCATAAGAGGGGCAATGGCTAAGTTAGAGGTTTTAGGCCAGCAGGGATACTAGAGTGAAGATGATACATAATGGACTTGCAACACGAATAAGAGATAAACCCTTGTTACTGTAAACTATTGAGATTTGAGAGTTGTTTGTTATTGGCATATAACGTATCCTATCCTGATTGATATAAATGAGGAATTGAGAAGGACCAGAAACTTAAGATGCCTGTGTGGTGACTGTATTTTACACAGGGAGCATGAAGTCACTCTTCTAGAATATGGAGTAGAAACACCCCTGAGACTAGCTGCTGAGGTCTTCAGTGGATAAGAGGAAGAGAGTGAGGTCAGGAGATGGCAACAATGGGAGTGGTGGGAAATGGTTTAGGCAAAGGGCATGAATCTTAAAGGATAACTGGCTTTAATAACAGAGGAGAGCCAGCACTGAAGAGGAGTGTCCTATCTCCAGTATGATTAAGTTTGGCAGTAAGTGGGGAGAAAAAGGTTTGCTATTTATCTTTTTAATATATTTAATAGATTTATTTATCTCTTAAATAGCATCCCAAAATAAGCCAATGTAGTTTGTCCAATGTAGTTAGAATACTCAACACATCAGACACCAAGACTTCTTCCTGTGGCTCTGCCATTTGTGGCCAACATCCCACAAGCCACAGCTGTTCCAGCTCCAGCATCACATCCCCTTCATCTAATAGGAGGGAAGAATGAAAAGAAATATTTGTTCCCTCCCTTTAAAGACATTTGAGGAAGTCTATACACTCCTCCTGCTGATATCCCATTAACCAGAACTTAGTCACATGCCACCCCATTGTAAGGGATTCTGGGAAATATCCTTATTTGAGATGACTATGACTCAGCTAAAAACTGGAACTTCCATTACAATAAAAGAAAGGTGAATGAATAACCAGGGACAACCAGCAGCCTCTGGCCATGGACCCAAACCCAGACCAAAATACATACAGGGTTTGGGAGAATGACAACCTTCCTTCCACTGCAAGCTGAGGTAAGCTACAATATGATTTCCACAAGAGCCAGAGCTCACTAAAAGGCAGACATTGTTAGGAAGGATCAGTGAGGTGCTTAAGGATGAATGGGAGTCTAATAATCAAAGAACAGAAGTTTCTCAGACAGCACATTGGAAAATTTTGGAGTTGACCAGACAGAGCGGTAGTGTGCTGAGAAACCTAAAGAGAAAATACATGATCTCGGGGGCTTAACATTTTTAATGATGGTTGGAGAAAATAGGGCCAGGGTTGGATCAGCTTGCTGCAAATGTGTCAAGATAAGAACTGACCTACACCCTCAGCTCATCAGGACTCAGCTACATCTTGGAAAGACTCTTAAAATGTGAGATGTGAGAGCGTGTGCATATTTGACAGCAGCTCTGCATGGAAAATCTACTAGAAGCACAGGAATCGGGAAGCTTGGGCAGCGGAGACAGCCCAGTTTATGGCACAAAAGTAGAGAGTAATGTTTCAAGAAAGGTTGACATGATTGACAGCCTCTAACAGAATCTGCAAGATCTAGTCCCTAATCCTCAGACTGACTTTTCCTACTTCCTGTTAGCAGAAATATCCTCTAACAGGAAAGGAACCAAATAGCATTCAGCACGAATACAGCACCTCTAAGGATGGTGAGATGTATAAGCAGATCCAGACTCTGTCATGTGGGTACCCCAAGAAGGTTAACGATTTGCTGCCTCTTTTCCATAGTTGTTGTGTAAATGCTTTAAGTATTTATTTAGAAAAGACACTGAGGGTCTCTTGTCAGAAAGACCAAAGGAAAACTAACTCCTCTCTCATCTTGCTTTTTGCTCTTCTGTCTCTCTGCTCTTTGATGAACTTGTACTTTGCACTAGAGAACTCCAAAGCCCTATGACTGAAAAAAAAAATCATGCTCCTTAGAAGGCAATTAGTCATCTATTATTGCTTGAGCATACTCAAGGTCTAGCTTGCCAAACACAAGGACGTGTCAAAGAATCCCTCCTAACAGAATGAAATGGTCTTCCTAAGAGGAACCCAGGAAAATACTCCCCCCACCACCATCCTACAGCATTTCTAGTGATATCTGAGCAGCCCTATAGATTGGTATCTTAGCACTCACTATGTAGACAGGCTTTTGGTTTATCTCTGTATTTAGAGTTCAACTTGGGTCCCAGAAACACAAAGAAGAATAACATATCCCTTGTTCTCAGAAAATTCAATGGGATTCCAAATTCAATTTAGTGACTATTTTTTCCTTATAGAAATAAAAAACAATACACAAATTTACTTCTTTTGTTTGTTTTTATAAGTAATCTAAATTTGCCTGCCTTTAAAAAACTGTTGTTCTTAATGCTAATGCTTTAAAATATATTTATAAACATGCTAAATTCTATGAGGACAGTTTTACCATTCAACCCCACTATTTCTGACAATTTGCTCATCTGTCTTTGGGTTGAGTATATTTTCCTTTTCTAAATTTCAATCCAACAGTGCCAGCTGTTTCTCTCCTCCAAGAGAAAGGATTCTATTTTTCTCTTCAGAATATGATTTTCAGATTTTACATCAGCTATTCTAATGTTTTACCTTCCCCTTAGGTCCTGGTGGCATTTTGTCATGTGGAAGGTCACCTATGAACCTCGGCAGACTCCAGAGAGAAATTCTCCTATTTGGAAAATAGAGCTTTTCAGTGAGTAAAAATGATATCAGGAACAATCTTCCAGAAAATACTATACCTCTGAAAGGTAGCACTGGCAGAATTCAGATCCAGCAAAATCTTGTTAAATACTTAAAGGCAACTTTCCTAGAATGAATTCATTTATTTCTAAAAGTGTGTGTTATGTGAAATAAAAATAATGTCATCTCTAGCCTACTTGGTGAGCAAGAGAGGGGAAAAAAAGTCTTGTTTACAGTTATAATGAGTTGGAACTAATTCTGTTTCTTTGTCTCTAGTTTGCCAAACCCAGTCTAATTGTTAGGGTATGTGTACCCTTCTAAATACACTGCTTTGAATAAGATCTGAGTGGGAAAGAGTCTCAGTTCACAGCCTATGGAATCTATTTGCATCTCCAAGGAAATAGTTGTTTACTACTCTGTTGTCATTTGTTCAGAGCACAACACAGAAGTGAATTGCCATCAATATTCATAGTCCTTGTAGCCTCCAGAGGCTCCCTGTGTGATTGTGCTCCATTTAGCTCTAAATCTGTATTCCCATATAGATTTAAACAAGAGAGCTAGGGAAATTTTGAAGTCTTTTGTTCTCAGTCACAGTAATATTTAAATAGTCCACTGGGTATGCAAGTATTGCCGATTCCTTTATTGCTTTGTTGTAGTCTACCACAAAAAGATACACCTTAGGGAAACATAACACTTTTTTGTTCTTTTCACTATGGATTCTGAAAAATCTTTACCTCTACCCTTACTAGCTTAGTTATAAATCAATTTTGTTCCTTAAATTCCCACAAGGTCAGGCACGTGGAATTCTTTTCAATGCTGGGGTCACATCCAGCACTTCTATTCCCACTCAAGGGGTCGTCGCTTACTCGACCACTTGAACCTGGACTTGGATTCTTCTTCTTACTAAGCACCACAAATTATTTAGTACACCTGTAATTATTCAGTGAAAATTATATAATGTGCTGTGATGACCATAAAATTAGAGAGAAAATCCTTTCTAGGTTATATGTCAAGTCAATAAGAAGTAAGAATTTGCCTAAAAATCAGCATTCTACATCTGTATCTCACTCTGAAGCATATATTCAGCAACCTCTCTGAATTGTGTATTTATATCTGACAGGTGGAGATCTCCTCTGCTCCTTTAATGGGAGGCAGACTGACTGAAATTTTCTTGTTACTGTGTCATTATTCTTAAATATGCATATGTACCTATAAGAACTTTTATTTAAATAGATACAATTAAAATTCAAAATTCCTGTAAGTATTTACCTATCAACTTCTTACATAGAAAATGATATGATTTGCCACAGCTAAACTAAAGAAAATGAACTTAAAATTAGTGGAATAATGTCAGGAAGGAATCCTTGGTGATAAGATAATAAAAACATGGGTCTAAATACCAATAGAGGGTCTGAAATGTTGTTCTACAGTTTTTTGTTTGTTTGTTTGTTTGTTTGTTTTCCAAAAAGAATTTGTGCCATTTGCCTAGAGTGGTTTTGAAAATATAAACCTAAAAATACATGGAGGGAAAACAAGTAAATGAGACGGACAGAAATAAGGAATAATCTACTTTAATATAATCTTTTCAATATGCATTTAAGGTTCTGGTGCCAGTTCAGATAAAAGCAAACATACTTCATCCTGTCTCTCTTACTGAATACAACTAAAAACTTGGACAGATGCATTGAGCAGCTATCTTAAGACTCTGAAAAGTTACCTGGCAGCAGATAGATTGGTAAAGGAAACCAGAACTCAAAGTAAGGCCAATATACGAGTGAATTTCTTGTATTTTTCCCCTCTAGTCCCCCCCAGATTGGGCTGAAAAACAATCCAAAGGCCAGAATTAAACTTTGGTTGCAGGTAGAAAGGGTTCCAAGAGAAGACCTTTGTTTCTGGTCTGAACATCAAGGAAGAGATCCCCCAGGTCAGAGAGAGTGGGAAAATTCACTCCCCCGTCACTTTCTCCATTCTAGTCCCAGGCAAACCCATGGCAGTGGTGGTAGGGCTGGGCAGCAGCTGGGCAGGGACTCAAACTCTGAGGGAAAAGAACCCTTTCCTCTAACAAGACAAACTGTAGTCCTGAGAATGTGAAGGAGTATTCCAATTCTCTCTCTCTCTCTCTCTCCCTCTCTCTCTCTCTCTCTCTCTCTCTCTCATCCTGTTACTTGAACCCAGAGACAGACAGATTTGTGTGAAGTACACAGCCAGGTGAGGAAACTAGAGCCCTAACTTTGTAGACCAAAGAAAAGAGTGGATGCCTCTGAGAGCCAGAAAGTGTCAAGGAGACTGCAAAGAAGAAGGAATTTAAGAAAGTGGTCCCATAAAATTCTGTATAATCTAAGCTACAGATTCATGAATGTGATCCTCAACAGCACACCAAAGGCTCTGAGAATGGAACTATTATCCTGAAGGTCTCAAAGTGGCCTCTGGATGCCAGTTAACACTACAAACTCCTTTAAAAGTGAACAAACTTAGAGCCATAACCCACAGAAGGTAGTTCAGAACTTCCAGCCTACACCTAGCCAGGTCTGTTAACTGAGAAAACACACCACACCCACATCCCCACACCCCCACACAAAATTGACAATCTCTAAGCATTAAACAGGACTCAGAATTTCATGAAACAATATACCAAATGTCCAGGATACAATCCAAAATTAGTCAGCATATGAAAATCCAGGAAAAAAAAATCAATAACCTAAAAAGAAGAGAAAAGCAACAGATGTCAATTCTGAGATGATGCAGATATTGAATGAACTACCTGACAAAATTATTATTATAATCAAACTTCCAAAAGTAAAGGTGAACACTTTTTAAAAGAATGGAAATAGAGAAACTATTGGCGAAGAAATAAATGATATAAAAAAGAACAAAATAAAAACTTTAAAGCTAAAATGCACAATAACTAAAACAAACAAACAAAAATTCCCCAGAAGGACTTAATAACCAAATAGAGAAGACAGAGGAAAGAGTCAGTAAACTGAAGCTAGTTCAATAGTAATTATCCAATCAGCACAAGAAGAAGAAAAGACTGAAAAAATTAAACAGAACTTCATGGATCCATCAGACAACATTAACAGGTCTAATAGTTGCGTGATCAGGGCTCCAGAAAAAAGGATAAAACAATGTGTTTGAAATTTTTTGAAGAAATAATGGCTGGAAACTTAACGAATTGGTTAAATACATAAACATCCAGATTCAAGAAGCTCAGCTAATCCTAAATAGAATAAACACAAAGAAATCCATGCCTAGAAATATCATTGTCAACTTTTTGGAAATTATAGATTAAAAAAAATCTTAAAAGCAAACAGAAATGGATGATATATTATCTATAGGAGACCACAGTCTAAATGATAATGGATTTCTCATCAGAAACCATTGGTACTAGAACAACATTTTTAAAGTGCTGGAGCGAAGAACTGTCAAACCAGAATCTAATATACAGAAAAAAAATATCATTCAGGAATGAAAGTAAGATAAGCTCATTCTGAGACAAAGGAAATGTAACAGAATTTATTACCAGCACATTTATTCTAAAGGAAAATCTTCGGACACAAGGGACATGATAATAGGGGGACAGTGGTAACTAGAAATGAAGGAAGAACAATAGAAATGGTGAATATCAGTGTAAATATAAATGCCTATTTTTCCTCCCTTAAGTTCTTTAAAATATGTGGTTGTCGAAAGTAAATATTATAACATTACTAGAAATAGAAGGGAAGTTATTCAACATGAGAAAGAGCTTTTATGAAAGCCTCACAGCTTACATCATACTCAATGGTGAAAGACTGAAAGCTTCCACCTTAAGATCAAGAACAAGAAATAGATGCCTGCTTTACCACTGTTATTCAACATTGTACTGGAAGGTCTAGCCAGAGCAATTAGACGATAAATAAAATTATTTCTATTCACAGATGAAATAATCCTATGCATGGAAATTCCCAAAGGCCCTAGAACTACTAGGATAATAAATGAATTTTTCAGTTTCAGAATATAAAGTCAACACACAAAAATCAGTTGTATTTCTACACACTACCACTGACCAATTGGAAAAGTAAATTAAGAAAGCAATTCCATTTACAAAAATATCTAAAAGAATAAAATACCTAGGAATAAATTTAACCAAAGAGGTGAAAATCTTGTACACCACAAACTATAAATATTGCTGAAAGAATTAAGTAAATGGCAATACATCCCAGTTCACAGATAGGAACATTTAATATTGTTAAAATTTCAATACTACACAAAACAATCTACAGTTTTAACACAATTCCTATTAAATTCCAATGGCCTTTTTTTGCAAAAATAGAAAAACGGAACCTAAAGTTGACATGAAATGCAAGTGGTCCAAACTACTAAAATACAGTATTCAAAAGAGGGTGGTACTGTATCAATGGAATAAAATTATGAGTCCAGAAATAAATCCAAACCTTTATGACGAACTGATTTTGACAAAAGCACTAAGTCCATTCAATAGGAAAAAACAAATCTCTTCAACAGTTTATACTGAAACAACTGGATTTCTACACATAAAAGGATGATGTTGGACCCTTTCCCCACAACACATATGAAAATTAACTTAAAATAAAGTAATATAAGTTAAAATAACAAAGTTAAAGTTAATAAAAGTAAAGTTAAAGTTAATAAAATAATACAGTTAAAGTTAATAAAGTTAAAATAAGTTGGGGTGCCTGGTTGGCTCAGTTGGTTAAGTGTCCGACTTCAGCTCAGGTCATGGTCTCACACTCCGTGGGTTCAAGCCCTGTGTCAGGCTCTGTGCTGACAGCTCAGAGCCTGCTTTGGTTTCTGTGTCTCCCTCTTTCTCTGCCCCTCCCCTGCTCATGCTCTGTCTCTCTCTGTCTCAAAAATAAATAAAAACATTTAAAACATTCAAAAAAATAAATAAATCAACCAACAAGCTAAATATAAAAGCTAAAACCATAAAACTCTTAGAATAAAACTTGTGGGTAAATCTTCATAAACTTGGATTTGACAAGAATTCTTAGATATATGATACTAAAAGTACAAGCAATAAAAGACAAAATAAGTAAGTTGGATTTCACTAAAATTAAAAACATTTGTTCATCAAAGGGCATTATTAAGTAAATGAAAATACAACTTACAAAATGAGAGAAACTTTTTTGCAAATCATAGTGATAGTGATTTAATATGTAAAATATATAAGAGCTCCTAAAACTCAATAATAAAAAACCAAACAACCCAATCCAAAAATTGGCAAAAGCCTTGAATAGACATTTCTCCAAAGATATACAAATGGTGAAATAAACACACGAAAAGGTGCTCGACATCACATCAAATCTACCAGGATGGTTATCATTAAAACTGGAAGATAACAAATGTAATATATGAAGAACCTTTAATTGTAAAAGTTCTTTATATATTCTAAATAATAAAAAAAGTTCTAAGTAATCAAAAGATAACGCTTTGCCCTAATTAAAAAATGGGCAAAGGACGTGAATAGATATTTCTCTAAAGAAGATATACAAACGACCAACGAGTACATGAAAAGATGTTCAGTATCATTAGTCACTAGGGAAAAGCAAATCAAAGCCACAAGGAAATATCACTTTGTACACACTGAATGTCTATAATCAAAAATATAATAACAAGTGTTGGTGAGAGTGCGGACAAATTGAAACCCTCATGGACTGTTAGTGGGAATGTAAAATTGTGCAACATTTTTGAAAAACAGGTGACTGTTCTTCAAAATGTTAGTTACCAATATGATACGGTGATTTTACTGTCAGATATATACCCAAGAGAAATGAAAACATATGTCCATAAATAGGTGCCTGAGTGGCTCAGTCAGTTAAGTGTCTGACTTGATTTTGGCGCAGGTTATGATCTCATGCCATATCAGCCTCCTCCCTGACAGTTCCAAGCACCTGCTTGAGATTCTCTCTCTCTCTCTCTCTCTCTCTCTCTCTCTCTCTCTCTGTCTCTCCCCTGTGTGAGCTCTCTCTCTCTCAAATAAATAAACTTAAAAATGTATGTCCATACAAAAAATTACAAACAAATGTTCCCAGCAGTTTTCCTAGCATTAAAAAAGAATTAATAACCACCAAAATGTTAAGCAACTGATGAATATACAAATAAAAGGTGGTTTATCCACAGAATGTATATTTAGAAATAAAATGAAGTACTGATACATGCTACCACACTGGTGAGCCTTGAAAGTATTTTTCTAAGTAAAAGAATCAAATCACAAAATACATATATTATGTGATTTGATTTCTTTGATATATCCAGAATAATTAAATCCATAGAGGTAGAAAGTAAATTAGTGGTTGTTTGGAAGTGGAGATAGGAGTGGTGAGGGGAGATAGATTACTTAAGATAGATGATATGGGGGTAAAAATGTTCTGAAATGAGACCATAGTGATGGCTGCTCAACCATGTGAATTTTCAAACACTGAATTGTGTATTTTAAATGGGTGAATTATTTACGTTGATTATATCTCAATAAAATTGCTTAAATACATATCTGTTTTTAATATATAAATGGACTAAAATATATATACTAAATAATTAAAATAAGATATATATTTATATATAAAATAATTTCTGTGTTTCCTGCACCCTTTCAAAACTATAGGCCTCTAAGTTATGCCCTTAACTTGGGACTTCTAATTCTAACAGAGCCTGTTTACTATAAGAATCACCCCAAATTCTAAACTATAGAAGTCAAATGGATGTGTTGGTAGTAAAAGGTAACACTGTTAATCTAAAAATTAACATAGATTGTTTAATATTCAAGTCACAAAGAGAGAACGGGAAATGGTACTTAACACAAAAATATTTTAAGTGATATTTTCATAAAGCCAATTTATGAAACCCAGGCAACAAATATTTTGCACTAAACTGCTCATGTGAAAATGACTTATGTAAACTTTCAGGAAGAGGAAAACTATAAAGGAATCCAGAGGAGAGAATGAAAGCCTAACATCATGAATCAGTCTTGCACAATACTGTAGCATAGATACCCAGCATATGTCAATGACTTTGGCTTTGGGGATCAATTTAGTCTCAGAAATGACACAGCCTGTCTTTGATTCTGTAAGCAACATTGGTATCATTCTCACAGAATGTTAGTGAATGAAAGAAATATTGACCATCCCGTGACAATGTTTATCATAAGAAAATGGTCACTTATCCACTAAAAGTTAAGGAATCTATAAAATTCATAGAGCTAGACCTTACAAAAGTTTAGAGGAGAATCAAGGATTCCTGATTACTTGTCTGATTTTCTTTCAACCAGTCTCATGCTGCCTAATTTGTTAAGTCCACTGGGTGAAAAAGGAATGTAACTAAACCTTAGTATAACTTTAGAATTGACCCTGTCAGCTATTTTTTCATTGTGTGCAGCTGCTTAAATGTATTGTCTTCAGCAAAAAGCAATGTAAGTAATTGCATAGCATAAAAGTAAATGTTAAATTATAATTAAATTATTCTGCAAGCCTATCACACTAAGTTTATGGCCATTTCATCATATTGCAGCAGCACACAGAACAACAATTAGAGAGAAAGAAATGTTCTAAATTGAGATCTCAACTTTCTGAGAACTCGTCTCCTTGAAGGCATCTCCTAACATTGTTTATGTCGTTACTTTTCATTTTAGTTTTTCAACTGTCAGCTCTTCTTTTATATATACATTTATTGTCATCCTTTTTCCTTCAGCAGATAGCCAAACGCTGGAAGACTCCAAATTAAATGCCTCCTAGTTTGACTTCGTACAGAAAGGTCCTGATTTATTATTCAAGATTTACACAGTGCTTTTCCTTCTCTCAGATTTTTGCAATCATTTATTAGCTTTTCCTGAGGACTATCCTGTGAAGGTCATTTTTAGCACGTTTATTTGACAGATGAGAACACAGACCTTAATTGAGAAAATTATTTTGACTGAGGTGGCAGAATAAGGTTAGCTCAGAGTCCAGAATAATGTCCAAGGTCATGTTAGCACACTTAGTTCTTTTCTCATCATTCCTACTTTTAACAGAGAAGCACAACCTATTCATTTTGCACACCCGCCTTCTCCCCATTGTTCTTTCCCAGAGCCCCAACTTTCTATGGCAGCCAGCACTGCTCATACAGTATCTTTTACTTAGCCCAAATTAAGCTCTGCAAGATAAACATACCCTTTCAGTACACATCTTAACACAATTGTGACAGCCGTATCAATTACCTAGCAAATATTCGTACGTGGGTGTGTGTATGTACATGTGTCAGGTCTGGGGGTGTGATTTATTTAAAATGTATTCACTCAACAAGAATTTGGGGAGCTTACCATATGGCTGGTAGTGCAGGTTCTGGGGGTTTTAAGGAAAGTAAGAACCAGTTCCTGCCTTTAAGAAGCTGAAAAACCCACAGGGGAAACACAAGAATATGGCCATAAGAAGGCGACTATATAAAATACACACACATGCCGCCACCACAAACACCACTAACAACGTGAGGTTTCAGTGACATTAAGTGTGCAGGATGTTCACTGGAGTTCGAAGAAGAGGATGGCCCAGAAATCAGTGACCATTTGAAAAGAAAGGGACACATCTGTGTAGCTGTAGAGAGGCAAATTTTGTGGACAGAAGCTTCAGGAGAGGAGCAACTCGGAGTCTATTTCCTCTCATGTATCTCCTCTCTTCCTACTGCGCTACTGCTGCGAAAAGGTGAGAGAATAGAAAAGAAATTAGGCATACACTGTGTCCACCCGAACTATCAAGATAATTGGGATTCTGTCTTGTCTTCCACTGTCACCACAGACGGCAGGAAGAGCAAGTGAATTCATCCTCTGTGACACTGAATATCATGAATAGAACGATAAAAATAAGTGCTAGGAATATTGTACATATAAACTAGTTAGCTCAATGCCAGACACAGAGTAATTGCTTAATAAATGTGAGCTATTTTCAGTTGCTATTGGTATCTCAACTACTGTATAAATAGCTCTTTTCAAATGTACTTCCTGCTGCCATCCTGATACAATGAGTAAAAGGAAAAGAAAAGGAGGGAAACAATTAGAGAACGGTGGTATTGGTGTTTCAAGTGAAAAAAGTAGCGCAAGATAGATCCATTCTTTAGGTTACCCTTTTTTGTGTGCTATTCATTGTGCTAATTGTACACTGTTTTATTTACTTCTTACTAGGAGGTAGGTAGATAGACTTAACTCCATTTTACAATTAAGAAAAATAATGATGATGGGGCGCCTGGGTGGTGCAGTCGGTTAAGCGTCCGACTTCAGCCAGGTCACGATCTCGCGGTCCGTGAGTTCCAGCCCCGCGTCAGGCTCTGGGCTGATGGCTCAGAGCCTGGAGCCTGTTTCTGATTCTGTCTCTCTCTGCCCCTCCCCCGTTCATGCTCTGTCTCTCTCTGTCCCAAAAATAAAAAAGGAAAAAAGAAAAAAAAAAAAGAAAAATAATGATCAAATAAGTTTAAATAATGTTACAAAGTCCTATAGCTAGTAAAATGTGTCACCAGGAACTGGATCATTTCTCCAAACTCCAATCTTGCTGTTTTTATACATTCTCTTCTCAAAGTCATAAAATAGTAAAACCATGGTTTAATCTAACAAATGTTTTCTGACTTCCTACTATGTGTCAGGAACTATATATAAGGTACCATAAAAAGAAAAGCATACTTTCGGATATGGTATCTGACCTTACCTGGCTAAAAATACAGATGGAGATGAAAAGATAACAAGTCAATTGTAAAGCAGAAACAGAGGAGCACATGGTAGGAGTATTTAACCCCTGGAAGGTTAGAGAACATTCTCGGAAGGAGTGATATCTAAGCTGAGACATGAAGCCTGAGTATATATTACACGAGATAGTACAAGGAGGTACATGATGCACTTATAGAGAAGAGCCTGTGTGAAGGCTCAGAGAGAAAACCAGGAAAAAGACTCTCCATCATAGGATGAGACTGATGGGTCCAAGTCACAGAGTCACACTTGAGAGCTACAGTTGAAATAATACTTCGGGGGCACCTGGGTGGCTCAGTGGGTTAAGCTCCAGACTCTTGGTTTCAGCTCAGGTCATGATCTCATGGTTTGTGAGTTTGAGCCCTGCACTGGGCTCTGCACGGATAGCACCAAGCCTTCTTGGGATTCTCTCTCTCCCTCTCTCCCTGCCCCTTCCCCACTCACACACTCACTCTCTCTCTCTCAAAATAAATAAATAAACATTAAAAACAAAAAGCAAATAATAGTTTTATTCCAATTTAGAATATGGGCCCTATGACCTATTTTAAACAAAGGAATGATTAGACTTAATTGTAGAATGAAACTTTTTAATAAAGCAATATACTAGAAAAAAAAGAAAAGAAAATGACAGTCATATCTTTTCCTGAACTTCGCTTTTATAAAAACTATTGGGCTTGTGTAAATAATTAGTAGGTAAACAGCCCTGCAGTGTAATACAGTCAGGCCAGTGGAAACTAATGCCATCTTCAAAGCTAAACAGGCTTGGCCTGACAAGATGTTCTGGTGAAGTTAACTGTGGAAGGCCATCTGTTTAGTGATCGTTGAGAAGGTTTTAAAGAAAAACATGCATTTAGCACGCAGTTGGAACTCTGTGACAGGTTGCTTGCCATGGCTTTCTACTTGTAAGAAAAGATTTACAACAGAGCAGGCGGTTCAGGTAGTTGAGATGTGCCATATACTAAGCATCCTGAAGATGGTTCCATTCCAATAAAGAGGAAAATGCCATTTTCTTTCCAATTTCAGACTTTTATTTTTGTCTGCTCCTAACCTGACACCTTACCGTCAATAGATAATTTTGCCTCTCTAGATTCACAGAGAAATAAAGGCAATTCTACCCTGCGAATTCCTTCAACTTCCATCCCTACCACACACAAATATTCTTTTCCTCTGCCTCTCCCAATTTATCCTTTCTTATCATGTTTCAGTTGATGACAATACTGCTCTTGGTCAGGTCTAACCTTGGATCTTAATTCTCCTTCCATTTCTTCATTCTTGAGTTACAGCCTCACTAAACCAATTTTCTCCCTCTTTTATCTTCTGCCTATCAATCTCCTATCTTCAGCCTATTAATTCACCCAAGTCTTTCTCATCTGAAAAATTTAAAAAAAAATTCTTACATAGAGACAGAAATGTTGACTAGATTTCAATTTTACAGAATTCACAATTATACCAGAATTGGGGTAAGAGAGGGAAAGTGATGAAGAGGAAGGGAGAAAATTGTTTCCTTGATCTCAATACTTGCTTATTACTATTTGCTCTTTGCCTTCTCTCTCTTAAACGTCTTGGTTGTGATCTAAACTTGCTCTTGCCATCACCCCACCTTCTGCCATTCTTTTTTTTAATGTTTTTATTTATTTTTGAGACAGAGAGAGACAGAGCATGAGCAGGGGAGGGGCAGAGAGAGAGGAAGACACAGAATCTGAAGCACGCTCCAAGCTCTGAGCTGTCAGCACAGGGCCCAACGTGGGGCTCGAACTCACACACCGCGAGATCATGACCTGAGCCAAAGTCGGACACTCAACCAACTGAGCCACCCAGGCGCCGCCCCCCGCCCCCCCCCCCCCCCGCCATCTTCCGCCATTCAATTCATCCCACTGAAATCCAGGCTCCACCTGTCACAGCTTCTCCTGCAAAGATTATGGCTGATTGTCCACCTAATAGACCTTTTTGAATAGTAGATGGGAGAGAATGCCTAGGGTGAACTGGAATTGGGTACTTCTCCCAAGTCAGTAGGCTCTAATAACCACCCAACAGGTTAGGCTCTGGTTAAGTAATTTCCCTTGAAGGCAGGCCTTATGCTCTCTTATGCTCTGGTGTATTTCAAAATGTTGTGTTTTTGTTTTTGCTCCCCCCCCAACCCCCGCCCCTCTCATTCCAGTAGTAGCTCAAGGGGATTTTTATCCAGTATTTACTGTGAGAGACTAGTTGAGTTTCTAGAGGTAAATCTCACAAAATTGGGCAGGCTCCCCTGTGATTGTGGCGGCGGAAGGGGGAGGCGGGGCATCCACCTGGATTTTTTATTTTTTTTTAACGTCTCTAAGTCGTCCACACTCAGCCTCCACCAATTTATCAATTAATTAGTTCAGGTTTTCCTACTCTTGTGTGGGTGTCTCCATGCTTTCTGCTTGTGAGTCTGTGTTTTGGTAAGCTATGACTCCTTTTTTTTTTTTACCTGCCTATCTCTCCAATCTTAAAGGAGTGATTTGCTCTGTGTTCTCACTTCTCTTATGGATTCAAGAAGAGTTATTAATTTTTCAGTCTGTTCAGCTTTTTCCTTGCTGTTAGGACAGGGTGACAACTTCCAAGCTCCTTAGATGAAACTGAAAACCAGAAGTCCTTAAGTTTAATTTTTTAAGTTGAAAACCAGAAGTCCTTAAGCTACTTTTTTAGATTCTTATCAGTACTGGCAGTTTTTCACAATGTGTTTTTATGTATTATTTAGAGGATATCACCTACCAACAATGATACTTTCATTTCATTTATTTAATCCTTAACAGTTGCCATGCTTTTTCCCCCTTATAACATTGTCCAGAAAGTCTAATAATATTAAATCAGTAGGAGTAAAAATTGGCATTTTGTCTTATTCTTCGTCTTGATGGGAATATGAATAGGTTTCTCCACTAAAGACTGTGTTTTTAATAATTTTTCACATATATCTTCAAGTTAATAAGTTACCTTCAAAACCCAGTATTCTGCTTATTTTTGTAACAAAGAATTATTGAACATTATGTGATGCTTCCATTTAATGATTTTTTTCAATCTGTTCCATTAATGCGATAAATTACATTGCCAGAATTTTCTAATTTTGAACCATCCTTAACTCCATATTAAACATAATTGATGGTCATGTGTACATATATATATATTTAAATATATGTTTAATTTGGTTAGCTAATATCTTTGGTGTTTTGCAACTATATTCATAGCTAAATGAATTCATAATTTTATCTTATTTATTCTCTTACCTAGCTTTGCAATCGAGATTAGAGTAACTTCACAAAATTTGTTAGGTAGTTCTCCCACATTTATTATTTTATGTGGCAATTTAAAAGCTGGAATGTCTATTCTTTGAAAGTTTGATAAAATGTACCTATTAAGCCCAAACATGTCAGGACTTTTTGAACGGGGAAGGTCTTTTAATATTGTTTCAATTTTTTAATTGATTATTTATTTAGGTTTTTGGTTATTTTCCTTACCCTAAGTTTGGCCTTTTACATTTTTATCTATTTACATAGATAAGCAAATCTTCTTCAAATTATTAATTTAATGAATATATAGTTATTGATAATTATATCACTTGTGTCAATAGCTTATTCCCATATATCCTTCTGCATTTTGATTACTTTCATATTCTACTTTTTTTTAAGGTTATTTATTTATTTTGAGAGAGAAAGAGAGCAAGCACGGGAGCATGCACATGTGGGGGAGGGGGAGAAAGAGAGGGAGAAAGAGAGGGAGAGAGAGACTCCTAAGCAGGCTGTGCACTGTCAGGGGCAGAGCCCGAGTTGGACCCGGAACCCCATCTCACAAACCTTGAGATCATGATGAAAGCCAAAATCGAGAGTCAGGTGCTTAACCAAATGAGCCACCCAAACACCCCTGCATATTCTCTTTTAATTGATCATCTTACCTAGAAGGTTTTCTAGCCTACTAATATTTTTAAAGAAAAACTTGGTTTTGCTGATTATTCTGTTGTTTCTTCTTTTTATTTTATTGATATCTACATAGCTTTGGTTTTGTTTTGTTTTGTTTTTTGAGCTAAGTATATTTCATTACTCATTTACTATCAGATGCAGAGTAAAATATAGGGATACAGGTATAAAATAAATTATTCTGTGGCATTTAAAAAAAAGATGGATTAAAAACCTAAATATTCACCAATATTAATGAGTGAATAATTTGAGATATACTAGACAGTCATGAAAATGAATGAATTTGAACTATGCATCTAAACAGACGAATCTCATAGACAGTTGAACAAAAATCTCAATTTTCAAAGACAAATGTATAAAGTATGATCTCATTTACATAAAGTTCAAAGATATGCAAAAATCACCGAATGAGGGGCGCCTGGGTGGCGCAGTCGGTTAAGCGTCCGACTTCAGCCAGGTCACGATCTCGCGGTCCGTGAGTTCGAGCCCCGCGTCGGGCTCTGGGCTGAATGCTCAGAGCCTGGAGCCTGTTTCCGATTCTGTGTCTCCCTCTCTCTCTGCCCCTTCCCCGTTCATGCTCTGTCTCTCTCTGTCCCAAAAAATAAATAAAAAACGTTGAAGAAAGAAAAATTTGGAAAAAAAAAAAATCACCGAATGAGAACTTCCAGTCTGTGGGTAATCACTTCCCTACCTCCTCTATGGTCATCACCACCACAATGGAGTCATACATTTACAATAAAAAATGAATAAATAGTTCTGGTTCTGGAATGAGACAGCACAGACTCACTTTTCCCTTTCTACCTTCTAAATACAGCCAAATACCCTGAAAAATACCCATCAGACAATGATAAAATGACTCTGAAAGCAGGAAAGAGGAAAGACTGGCTAGGAACCTCAAGACTTTGAGGAATAATAATGTGTCCAGATTCTGGGTTTTATTTTAATCAACCATATGCTGGCAAAAAGGATGCCAGTAAACCTATAACCAGGAATCCCCAATGTATGTACACATACACAAATACTCATACACATATATCACCCTGACCAAAGAACGAGTTCAAGGGAGCCCAGGACAGACCCGTGGTGAGCCCAAACCCCTGCTTTGCAATGCAGGTCCTATCTGTAACCTTCTCCACCAGCAGCAGTGGCAACAGTGAAGCCTCAGGCACTCCTGGTCCTGGGTTCACTACTGGGACACTAGTGGGTGGCCACAGCTGCCCCCAAGGCCAGCGTAAGCTGCTCCTGAGTCTCCCAGTAATATAAGGAGACCCAGGCCCAAGTCCCATCCATCAGAGCAAAAGGTGGCCAAATGACACGCAGCACCATTCACCCCAGAGAGGCCACCAGCAGGGACTGAAGGGGATGCCCAGGAGTACCTGAAGAATGAAGCACACTGAAATAGCGTTGCAAGAGCTTTGAAAACTAAACTGTCATGGGAACTAAAGCCACCAAAGTAGACCAGAACCCAGACATTAAATCTACACTGAGCAAGTACCAACTAAAATGGAAGGATTAGATAAGATTGAAGGTCTCCAAACATCATATCATAACCATAATGTCTATGATACAGTTGAAAACCACCTGTCATGCCAAAAACCAAAATTCAAACAAAACAGAACAAAACAAAACAAAACAACCAAAAACAGAACAATCACAACTGGAATGAAAAAAGACAATAACTGAGATGAATTAGATGTTAGAACTATTTGACAAGAGTTTTACCTATCCTAAAAATGCCTCAACAATCAATTGCAATTTTTCAAAACAAATAAACCTAGAAAATCTCAGCAAATAAATATGAGTGATAAAAAACAAATGAATGGGGTACCTGGGTGGCTCAGACGGCAAGTGACCTACTTCAGCTCAGGACATGATCTCACAGTTAGTGAGTTCCAGACCCATGTCGGGCTCTGTGCTGACAGCTCGGAACCTGCAGCCTGCTTCTGATTCTGTGTCTCCCTCTCTCTCTCTGCCCCTCCCCTGCTCACACTCCGTCTGTCTCTCTCTCAAAAATAAACAAACATTAAAAAAAAACAAAAACAAAACAACCAATGAAAATTGCATAACTGAAAAATACAATAAATAAAATGAAAAACTCTAAAGGGTCTCAGTAGCAAAGTGGAGATAACAGAGGATAAAAATCAGTAAGCTTAAACTCAATCCGAAAAACAGAAGAAAATAGAAAAAAATGAGCAAAACCTCAGGGATCAGTGGAACACAACAGCAGAAGATTTAATATTCACATCATCAGAGTCCCAGAAGCAGAGAAGGAGACTAAAAGAATATTTAAAAAAATTACAATAATGACTGAAAAACTTCCTAGATTTGGTGAAAAAAATGTTGGTGGGAATGTAAAATAATAAAACTATTCTGAAAAATACTCAAGCAGTTCCTTTCAAAATTACCATGGTCATACTATATGCCACCTACTTATTGCACTCTTAGTCACTTCTCTGAGAGAAATGAAAATTATGTCTACATAAAAGCCTGTCCACAAATGTGCATAGCAACTTTATTTGTAATAGCTTGAAAGCAACTATGAATAACTCAGATGTTTTTCAGCAGGTAAATGGTAAGGCCCACTGTGGTTCAGCCATAGTATGGACTACTACTCAGCAATAAAAAAAGAAAAAAAAAATACTGATACCAGGCAACAACTTGGATGAACTTGAAGAAAATTATGCTGAGTGAAAAGAGACAATTTTCAAAGGATACATACTGTGTGATTCCATTTATGTAATAGTCATAAAAATAACACAAAGATGGAGAACAGACAAGTGGTTGCCAGGGTGTGGGGCTGGGGGAAGAATGTAGGTGTGGCTATAAAAAGGAAGCCTGAATGAATTTTGTGGTGGTGTTACAGGTGAGTGAGTATCTTGATTGTGGTGTTGGTTATGCAAAGTGTACACATGAGATAAAGTTGCATACAACTATACACACACAAATGAGTACATGCATACATTATGAAATTTAAATAAACTCCATGAGTTGCACCAATGTCAATTTCTTGGTTTTGATATTGTAGCATAGTTGTTGTGTAAGACAGGATGAGCCTGGGGGAAGGTTGCACGGGACTTTCCTGCACATTTGTTTACAATCTCCTGCAAAACTATAATTATTTAAAACTTTAAAAAAATGTTTAAAATGAATGAATAGCATAGACAAATTGTAGCCAGACATTGGGAATCAACAATCTTGGATGGTTTTGTGGGATGCCATTTGTTCCGGGCTTCTAGAAGTAGGGACAAAATTGAACAAACAAGATTAATTCCATGCTTTGGAAAGTAAGAAAGCTCCTAGTGAACTCTTTCTATCAGGGAAAGTAGCAGAAGTTAACCTCTTGCTGAAGATACAGGACGTGTCAGCACATGATGTTATGAACCAATTAAGCAAGATGACTACACAAAGGAAATATATCAAAACTCTTTAAGGAGTAAAAACAGAATACCCAATAATATCATTATAAAACAACTTAGTCTCAGCATATAAGTCTTAAATTAATGAGAAGAGAAGATATGAAATAGAGTATTTTAGTAATATCCATGGCAAAATAGATAGTTTTTATAACTATGATATTTGAAGGAAAGTTCCATGAACGCATCAATGATTACAAATAAACATAATTTCTACCTTTTGCACAATCCATTGGTGATTTTCAAACTGGATTCTAGCTAAAATGTTCAGAGTTTCTCATAGTATCTATCTGGTGAAGAGTAGTTCAAAGAACATATATTTTAAGGCTGACATTATTCCGTAAAAAGGCCCTGAATGATGTAACTAGTCTACATTATCTCTCAATGAGTTCCTGTCAGAACTCATTGATATTAAGTAAGTGCCTCTAGAAATTACTAAAGTGGAAATCAAATTTGTTTAGCTGCATGCATTAGCTGATATGCAATATTGTCTTAATTTGTCCATGTATCTCTTTGGCTCCTGTCATTTATACCAATGAAGAAACACTGCTACACCAAGATAAGTGACAGTTTAATAGCGATAGTAAAATATCTGGCTTCCGTATTTAAAAAAACACAACACAAAATAACATTGTCTACAAATGTGCCCACAAGTACTAAAATCATGAAGACATGCATGTAATGATGCCCACCAAATTCAGCATATTGGGAAGGAATCTGACTCAGGCAAGCATAGTACTTACACGAGAAATGTAGTTAATGTATTATTCCTTAACCTGGATAATAGATGTATGGTGTTTATTATTTCTTTTTTGTATGTCACAAATACTTAATAATAGTAATCAGAATAAAATTCCATACCTCATTGTCGCTTCCAGTGTTACTTACAGAGATGTCTAAGTCCCATCTAGTCTTTTTTCCTTTGTGAAAACTTTTGGGATTTTCTCAATATTGTTGATGTTCTTAAATTTCACCATAATGTATCTATGTGATTTTTTCTTTATTTATTCTATTTAGTATCCTACGAATCTTTTCAACATTATTTACTTTAACCTTGCTTTAGTTTTAAAAAAATTATGCATGATTCCTCAATAATTTCCTCTCCATCCAATCCTACCAAATTCTACAGATCCTAACTTTTCTTTTATAATTCTCTCTCTTTATCTTCCTAATTCTTTCCATGTTTTTATCCCATCTATTATTTAATTCTAATTATTATCTTTTAACACGCGAAATTTCCACTGTTTTTTTTAGAATGGCCTGCTTTTTCCTTATTTTACCATGTATTAGAGGATACTATTTTACTTAAAATTTTTTTTAATGTTTATATATTTCTGAGAGAGAGAGAGAGAGAGAGAGAGAGAGAGAGAGAGAGAAAGAGAGAGAGAATGTGAGCGGGGGAGGGGCAGAGTGAAAGGGAGACACAGAATCTGAAGCAGGCTCCAGGCCCTGAGCTATCAGCACAGCTTAAACCCATGAACCATGAGATCATGTCCTGAGCAGAAGTCAGAGGCTTAAACGACTGAGCCACTCAGGCGTCCCAGGATATTATTTTATTTAAAAAACTTGATCTGCCTATTTCATCTAGTCTTGCTTGCTCATTTATTTACTTTCTTTTATCATTGTATTTACTCTCCTTTATGTGTCCTTCAAATGTCTGACCCCTTTTGGCAGTGAGCACATCTTCACCTGCCGGTGTCCAATATCTTGGCTGGTCATGTGGACAGGGTTGAGCAGCATGGGCTGCTCCTGATTTCGTTATGGTCGGAGGATTGCAGCCCAGGCCCGTGGCTCAGGACCCACATTCTGGACTTGATCCTCTTTCCTCTGTCACATAAGCTGACCTCAACAGGTAGCAATACTCTTCGGGGAACCTCTGTTTCAGCACTGCTCTCTCCCTAGAGCCTTTCTCCATTGGTTTTGTTATCTAGAGCTCAGAGGAGTGGGAAGAGGAGGAGAGGGTAGCCAGGGGTTGCTTAGAAGCCTGCAGGACAGCTCAGGATGCATGGTCTTGAGCCTCTCTGATATCACTCTGCTGGTCCCAATGGTCCTGGGCAAGGCCCAGTGACTTTTCTGTCAGTAATAAGGGGGAAGGTGGGTGGACAGACACCACCACAAAGTCTGATTAGGATTCCAACATCGACAAGCAAGATGATTTGGACTTGGCATTATTGGCATCCACTTGGCTTTGAGGAAACTCATAAACGAACAATGCAAATAATTAATGCACATGGGAAAGGGAACATAGCTCTCCAGGAGTCTCTGGTCCCTCATGGTGGGTGTCCAAAGTCTGGTCAGCTACAAGGGAGAGTGCCAATCCTGCCAGAGCAGCCCAGAGCCAGGACTCACTGCCTTTTGTCACTAGGCTGGGGGAGGGCCCATATCCCCTACAAGGGCCTACCTACATATGAGGCAATCTCTTGCTACACGCATGCTATGTAATCCTGCTTCGTGGGGCTTATAGCAGTCATCTTCCGCACGAGATCTCTTTCTACAGTGGCAGGAACCTTCTTTTCTTTCTCCCCCATATTTGCTTCCTTTACCAGTCACTCAAGTGCAGACACCTTATTTATTTCTGTATCCCCAATAGTTTGCACATTGCAAAAAATGCGCTTTTTTTGTTTATGAGCAAATGGAGGGAAGTAATGGGTTAACATGGTGAGTGGTCAACAGCTCAAATCACAATTTACAAATGAGACATTTATTTGTAAAGCAGTTCCCATGTGGGGAACTGTACTCTAGGGTCAGGAAGGGAAGATGCTCCACAAAACCAAGGCAGGTATCCAAAGGTCATAAGCAACTTCAGAGCATGGGGGGCATGGGTTAGAGAAAATCTAGGCCAGTTGTCAGGATTCTATACAAAAGTGAAAGGGAAGGACAGAGTTAAGCTCATCCGGGTCAGTTAATATAATTGTGGGGCCTCAGTAGATTGATTATAGAAAAAAAGTAGCATAACAAAACAAAACCTGTCCCAGTGACAAGGCAGGTGACCCCTGATCTTATCAGTGCTGAGTCTGGGCAACCAATGAGTGGGCAGATTCCACTCCTGAAGGAAGTGAGGGCGGCATCTAAAACATCGAAGGAACTGTTGGGAAGAAAGCCTTCCTCGATGCACTATCTTCCCAACGTTTCCACTCTAAGCCTCCAGGGGTCTGGGATAGTGGAAGAGTCCCTCCACTAGTGCCTCTGGGACAGGTTATGGCCATCTCTCTCTTAACTCTTAGGTAGATAAGGAAATATTTTCCATATAGTGTTCGGAAGTTTTCTAATCTCTAGAATCCTGTCTCTGTGTTCAAATTTAATGAGGCCATTAACTAAAGATGCCTCATGTTTGAGAGTTGTTTTTAAGGCACACATAAAAATAAATTAAATGATGGGTATGCACAATCAAGTAAAGGGTCATTACCCTCCTTTGAACAACCAATATACAGAAATTAATGGGGATTTCTCAGTTTAAAAATATTTTCAAAGAGCAAGACTAAATTACTATGGGAAAAATGAAAAGTTAATTAGTTATTTTTGACTTGTGCCGAGCTTGATTGTTATGCAATCTTTTGAGGTCATCTTTAGAAATAGGGTACTCATGTGTCCAAGGTGCAAAGCCCATCTGCTTGTTCTTGGGGTTCTAATTAACTTCCATGCTGGTTTGATTAACACTGGCATTTGTTTTTCCTAGTGGAAAGCAGCCACTGTATGAAAGAGCTTAAGTGAGTCACCTTTTGTTAGCAGGTTTGACAATCATAAGGGTTTTTTTGTTTTGTTTTGTTTTGTTTTTTTCTTACATGGCATCAAATTTTTTTGTCTGGACTTTGAAACACATGACTTTTGTTACAAGGTGTAAAGAGTTAGATAACATTCATATTTTCTTTTATTTTTTCTCAAAAAGTCAAGGGGCACTATTACTAAGTTTCTATGAAGATAGGCATGAGAAACAATATAAAATGGGTCATTCCATTTATACTCAGTTCTTGTTTTTTTTTTTTTTTAACGTTTATTTATTTTCGAGACAGAGAGAGACAGAGCATGAACGGGGGAGGGTCAGAGAGAGGGAGGCACAGAATCTGAAACAGGCTCCAGGCTCTGAGCTGTCAGCACAGAGTCCGACGCGGGGCTCGAACTCATGGACCACGAGATCACTACCTGAGCCGAAGTCGGACACTTAACCGACTGAGCCACCCAGGTGCCCCATTTATATTCAGTTCTTATATTAATATTACATTAAAATAACCAGCATATTTTATACTTTCAATGTCCACCTGGATAGCATATACAACATAGTGATTGTGATTTCTGTTAACCTTAACCTATCTCTAGGGTCCTTCTCTCTCCATCTCAGCCACCCATTCTGGTAGCTCTGCCATGGACATGATTGTCCTCTAACTTCTCTACAGCTAAATCACAGATCAAACATTACACTATATAACCACACTGACCCTCTCTCTTTCCAGCTAGAGAGACATGATTAGTGCCTGTAGTGGTTCTTAGGATGAGATATAGAAAACAAAAGAGCATTTAAAAGGACATTTCAGTGATAAAAAGGGAATAAATGAGATTCAGAATCAAAGTGGCACCAACAGAAGGTGAAAGATGGGAG
The DNA here is from genome assembly GCF_014898765.1 of Herpailurus yagouaroundi. NCBI lineage: Eukaryota > Metazoa > Chordata > Mammalia > Carnivora > Felidae > Herpailurus > Herpailurus yagouaroundi. The sequence continues at coordinate 43,470,373 of NW_024412400.1, forward strand.
TAAGAAATAATGTATAGGCAGAATAGTAAATTCTGCCTCATTTGAAGAGAAACTGGAAATTGAAGGAAAAGAAGTGTATTAGTCTTCTTCTGTTGCTGCATAACAAGTTACTCAACACTAGTGGCTTAAACAACAAACATTTATTATCTCTAGTTTCTTTAAGTCAGAAGTTTGGACGTAGCCTTGCTGGGTATTCAGCTCAAGGTTCACAAAGCTGATATCAAAATGGTAGTGGGGCTGCATTTAATTTGGAGGCTTGACTAGGGAAGAATCCATTTCCAAATTTCTTCAGGTTGTTGGCAGGATTCATTCCTTGATGCTATAGAATTCATGGCAGCTTGTGTCTTAAAAGCCAGTGTGGAATAGGGTGTCTGCTGTTTCCTCTTACAGAGGACTTACATGATTAAGACAGGTCTACCCAGGATAATCTCCCATTTAACGAACTTAAAGTTAAGGGGTTAGGGACATTAGCTACATCTAAGCAATTCTTTCACTGTTGCCGCATTCTAATGGTTAGAAGTGAATCACAGTTCTGCCTTCACTAAAGAGGAGAGGATTACAAAAAGGGATGTATTTCAAGGAGTACAAATCACAGGAGTCATTTTAGAATCTTGCCTATCAAAGCAAGAAATAAGCACAAATCTAAAGACTTGATCCTAGAGACTGGGAAAATGGTGGCATTTGTAAAATGATACCCCAAAAAATCAACATATAAAAGAGTTTGGGAGAGCAGATAAATTCAGTTCTGTTCAAACTTTTATTGAAATGCCAAAAATATAAGAGTTGCCCAGAGGAATTGAAAATATAAGATAGAATAAAAGATGGAAGTCCACATTAAAAATATGATTTATCCAGAGAGGTTACATGGTAAAGTCATGAGACTGGGTTACCTCATAAAAGAAGAGAAAACCTTGGTAGGAAGGAAATAGAAGCCAGTAAAGTAGAAAGGAAAATAATGAGAAAGCTCTAAGTAGAATAAATGTCATGCTGTATTTGAATAAAAATGATGAGAAATACAGGAGAAAATGGAAGAAAGCAGATGACACATAGCATGCAGGCTAGTGGGTTCTAGACTTACATGTACATAAGGAGCCTGGAAAAGCTTCTTAAAAATGCAGATTCCCAGGGCCCACTCTTGGAGATTCTGCAGTGAGAATTACCAATCTACTTTGTCGACAAGCACTCCAGGTGATTCCTGCTCAACATTTTCAGAAATTTTATTCCAAGGATTAGTAAAATAAGATCAGCATAAGATCAAGAGAATATAGCTTTCTTGGAGATTGCATCACAAAGCTGTAGTCTAAAGACTCCCTATAAGAGACACCTAAGGGGGTTTAAAAAAAAACCATAATTCTTGGACTCCACTTCAGATCTATTGACTCTGAATCTGCAATTTAATTAACTTCACGAGATATTTTTATAGCCTATAATTTTGAGGCCAAAGTATGGTAACTGAACTGGTGCAGATCCCTCTGTTACTTGTCTGGAAAACTGAACTATTTTCAGAAATTGAAAATAAATGTTTAGAAATGTTTATAACAATTCAACATTGCTGTGACATCCAAGCACAGAATCAGCGATCTCATCTCATTGGCAGTGTATATACCAGATTGGGTATTTTAAAACTCGGATATGGCACAGTGTTACAATCTGTGACATTTTTAGATTAATTCATTAACCATAATCCAAAAACATACAGAAGTATGAGAAAAACAATTATTTATATTCTTCTCTCTTATTATTTTAAAATAATTTTAATTTTTAATCAAGCTTGTTTTAAAATTATAGTCTAGGGGCGCCTGGGTGGCTCATTAAGTATCTGACTTTGTCTCAGGTCATAATCTCGTAGTTGAAGAGTTTGAGCTCCACATAGGGCTCTGCACTGTCACAGAGCCTGCTTGGGATTCTCTCTCTCTCTCCCTCGGTCCCTGTCCTGCTTTCTCTCTTTCTCTTTTTCTCTCTCTCTCTCAAAATAAATAAACTTAAAACAATAAAATTCTTAACATTATTAATTAGGAAAATAAAATTTGAATTTACTTTTCCCTAATTTACAACAGGTGAAATAAGCATCACTAGACCTTTTTGCCAAGACATAGCTCTTGTATACTGTATACGCAGCCATAATAGCAAACCAAATGATGATAGTGGGAGTTTCTCCAAAAAATGAAGATCAGTAGAATACATAATGGTTTTACCACAAATTATATACAATTCCTTATATATTGAATTTGATCTTTTAGTCACAAGGGATGAGGAAGTGCTAAAACCAAGGTATATTATTTTGGAAATGTAGTGGCTAGTGAAGGATTAAAACCATAAAGAAATAACATAAATAACATAGGTTAAAATCAAATTTTCTTTTTCTGTTTCAGGGTGAGACTAGGGAGTCAAAATAATTTTTTAAAAGCGCTTCGAATTCAAAAGCTGGTAGAGTAGACATTCAATAATCCTCACTTAAGCATTTTAGCTTGGAGACTTCTTACAGAGTAGCAGCTTGGTTTACTATGAATAAAAATCTATATATTATTTCCCAAGGTGGAAGTAAAAAATTACGTCAAAGATGTTTCTTTGAAAATGTTGGGTGTATCTGTGGCAAAGTGTGTAGTTCAAGTATCACTTTCCAGTGACACCATAGCTCAAAAATTAGGAAATGGCTAATGATAAGAAGGACAGATACATAGACTAGATAAAGCTAAGGACACATTTTTAACTGCAATTTTTTGAATGCACAGATATTGCTACTATGGCATTTCTTTTAGTATAACTGCAATCCAAACATGAAGCTGGTATGAAGAGAGGTTTCATTTCTTTCTCCCCCCACCCTTTCTTCTAGCTTCAGTGCCAATGAACACAACTAGCTCTAGAATGTATAAAAGTAGTTAGCAAATACGGTTTGGAGTATAAGCTTGGTGTAGAAGTATTTTCTGATGGCACATTTCACAGGTGCAAAAACAGGGAAACATTCTGGGTTATTGCCCAGATTTCCGAGCTTGAGCAAAAAGTATAAATCAACATGGCGCTTCCTTCATCAAGAGAGTTTTCCTATAAAATGTTTTCAGTGGAACTAAACAGAAAGCCTGGTGTCATGGTGAAAACTGTGGTTACGTAAAGGCTAATATATTAACTTTGAGATTATTATCTATTTTAAAAATACGAAAAGTTTATTATTTAAAAATTGTTGCATGAATGAGGCATGACATTTATTAAGGCAAAAGTTTTATTGAAGATATTTAAACTAGGAAATAAATCCAATCCATTTCTAGTTTGGTATCAGTTTTTTAAAGATGTGATTTTACAGCCAGGCTTGCTTACTGGCATGATACATTTGGCATTTTTAGATATCTTAATACTTCCATCCAGGGAGGGAATGGGTAAATTGGCTGATAAATTAAATCCGATAAATTAAAGGGAAAAAATGAAATTTAAAAGCATGAAATAACAAAATTTCTACAGCTTGTGATAAGTTCCAAGGTTTAACAATAATCATCACTGAAAGGGTGATTGTGTTGACACTGCCTACGTTTGGAAAGTTATAACCAAATACCTCATGCATTTGATAGAATATTGAGAATTTACTTTTCCATCAAGAGAAGAGTACACAGAAATTTCCATACATGGGAATTTCACGGCTTTAGAATCTATTTCTTTCATCTAAGTATAATTTAGATTTAATTGCACCTTACTGGATAAATTATTAAAATCAGGTACTGATGAAACACTGAACATATTTTGAAAAAAAGAGCATCACTTATTTCATTTTGGATTAAAGTTAAGAACAAATACCCTAAGCTTCCTGTATGAAAGGATAATATTGAAAAAAAAATTTAGATTTGCATTATCTTCTGCAAGTACATAGTTATCAGACCCTCTATTTTATATAAGCAAGCCTATTTTTCAAAGACAAACAATATGTATTTATGGTGTTTATTCAGAGTACATAGGGGAAAATATGGAAAGTTGTTATTCCACTTAAAACTCTTTGTTCCTGTTTAGTTATGATGCAGAATAACACACTGCTATGAGCAATATGACTATACCCTATATTAACCATTCACAAGCACATTTTTCAATGCATTATGTTTAATTTTTATGATTCTTATTATTTTATCCTATTTTATTTGTTTTGATTATATTTATTGAAATATTTTAGATTGAATCTTATAAAATTTTGCTTTGTATTTAGTAATGTCTTGTTTTTTTTTTCTTTTAATCCCCAAATAACTCATATTTATTATATTTTTACTAAAGTATTAGTTGACAACAGGTTGGGGAAAAAAAAAAAAAAAACTGGTCTTTTACCTCACAGATAGTTTTGCAAGGACCGCTCTAGAATATTAACGAAGATACACAGGAGAGGGTGAAGTATGGAGAGAACACAACTTCAAGGGAGGAGGGACTGTGAAATGATGGTGGTGGAATAATGGTCTGGAAGAGCCTTCAAGGAATAAGGGGCCGGATACATTTTGAGTATGAGAAGTAGAAAAAGAATTTACTTCCAGTGTAAGATCTGATAGAAATGGCACCTCTGGAAGAAAGATATGCTTCAGTTTCAGGGAACTGAAGCAGCACTGAGAAAAGAAATGCAGGTTGAAGAATTCTGTTCTAGAAGTAATGTTTCCACCCCACATGAGGGAGAAGTCAGGAAGAGTCCAGAGTTTCTGAAGTAGGTGTACTGGGGGGAGGCTGGGCAAGTTGCATCAACATTAATTTCATGTACACTCAAGGATGGTTACCTGAGATAATAGGTGAACTAGTCGGATGATAGAAACGCGGGAATTCAGGAGAGGTAAGAAATCGTGGGCAGTGTTGCTGAAGGGAGAGGTGAGTGGTGAGAATTTTATTAGGAGAGAATTTCGTGCCGCTTAAAAGGCATATAGTAGGCAGAATGATGCTCCCTGCCAAAGATGTCTGTGTCCTAATGCCAAGAACCTTTAAGTATATTCTCTTACATGGCATAAGTGACTGCTGCTCTGGTTAAACTAAGAATTCTGAGCTGGAGATAATGAACTTATCCCGGATCATCCAGGTGGGACCAATATAATCGCAAAGCTCCTTAGAAGAGGGAGGCAGAAGAATCAGAGTCAGAAAAGGACAGGCGCTGATGGAAATAGGTCAGAGTGATGCCACTGCTGGCTCCAAAAATAGAGGAGGCAGCCAGGAGCCAAGGAATGCAAGCAGCCTTTAGAAAATAGAAAAGGAAAAAAAGAAAAAAAAAGAAGAAGACTCTCCCTTAGACCTCCAGAAGAGGTAATCAAGCGGACACTCTGATTTTAACCCCGGTGAAACCCATTTCAGATTGCTCACCTCCAGAACTGAAAGACGATAAAAGTGTGTTGTCCTAAGCCGCTTTGTGATAATTTGTTCCAGGGCAAACGAATACACCACCATCATGTTATAATTAAAATGTTTAGCTATAATGACAAAGCCATGACTCCCCCTTGTACACACACACATACACACATGCACAAATACATCCACAACACACTCATACAATCACAGATTTGCAAAATCCTGCATTGCAACCAAGATGTAAGCCACTGCAAAATTAAACTATTTTACTCATGAGTTTTCTTTGCATTTTCAAATTTTGTAAAAGCTGATAATTAAAAAGCTGCCTTCTATTTCATTAGCTAATCTAACTATAATGAAAAATAATATTGACAGTATGGATGCAAAACAAATATAGTCAATCTCCTGATCTTAAAGGCATTGTTAAGGTAGAAATGTCAGATACTCAAAATTATCATTTAAAAGAAAATCTTCCAAAGGAGGTAATTACAATATAATAACAAAAGATTTCATAAGGACATGACCCTTAAAAATCAAAGTGAGTAAAAGTCATTGTTGAAAACTTACAAATCTCTTAGAAATTTCTTGGTTTCAAAAAATGAGCAGGAATCTCACTACTAAAAGAGAAACCCAAGAAGCTTTGCACAAACATCTGTTTTTACTAGCCTTCTTGTACAGCAGTAAAACCCTTGGTTGTCCCAAGGCAAGACCTTAGGAAGTGCCCACCAACAGTTTAAACAGCCATTACGCATGTACTGTGTTCTCATCTCTGCCCTAAGGAAGTTCAACAGCAACCCAGTACTTTTTTATTTACATGCTTATTAAAGTCACACAGGTAAAACGTTTCCTAATGTGTTTTCAGAACACGTTTTATTTTAGTGCTTTCAAATGTTTTGAGGATAATTGTTAGAGGGATGAAAAAAAATATAGGAGCTCAGTCTGAGAATAAAAATCTGTGTTGGCATTTTAATGTCTAAAGACTCGAGAACTGCCAAATGTTTGCTAATCAAGAAGCAGTAGAAATTCACCATCAGTCCCCAAAATATAAAACAATTCTATTCACTGTAAAAATATGTTTACTGCACTTACTTACCGGCTGTTTAGCACAAATGTTTTTTGTCCCAAAGTGGAAAAGCTGGCAATTCTTTAATTTCCAAAGTGCTCATAGAGTGCAGCTGTAGATATACAAGGCTTTTGTTAATAGCGTATCCAGGTACCATTTGCTTCCCTTTTGTCAGATATCGCCTTTATTTGAAGTCAACAGAAGCCCTTTCCCTTTTCCCTCTGGCACCATTTGTAGTTATTGTATTCTCAGAGAAAGCACAAGGCATCAGGGCATGGACTGATTTTGCTCTGAACCCATTCAGATGCGATGTTGACATTTTTGGGGTAACTTTATATTTTTTTGCTTTCTAACGCACTACAGTCTTCAAAAATAGCCAAGAGTATTGCACTCGGGACTCATCAACATTAAAATATCTGCTACCCAGAGTAAAATTCCAACAATAACTACAGTTTTTAACAGCTCAAGGTGCACACCTTGTACTTGAAGGAATTTCACTGTCCTTTTTAAAAGGCAATTTCTTTAGTTGAACTGCAGTCTCCCCTCCCTTATTGGATCCCAAATTTCCTTTTCAAGTGTGAATCTTAAGAGATCAGTGGACTAGCCCTTGTTGATATAATCTTAGCCACACAATAAAAGCATGGTCATCAGAGGAAAAGATTACCTTTAATGTATAAGAATAATGACTCAAGAAATCAGTAAAATAATTCTTTTGCCCATAAAAGTAAACCAAGATTACAGCTGTCTTAACTCCTCTTTTGGAACAAAGATGTTTGGTGTTGAAGAAAGAGGAAAAAATAGTAAAAAGAGTAAATTTTTTAGCAGTAACAAAAATTCAAAAAACACATGTGTGCACAACTATTTTAGAAGGAGAAAAATGGTAAGAAAGGAGCTTTATTTTTTTTTAATTTTGTTAATGTTTATTTATTTTTGAGACAGAGACAGAGTGCAAGTGGGGGAGGGGCAGAGAGAGAGGGAGACACAGAATCTGAAACAGGCTCCAGGCTCTGAGCTGTCAGCACAGAGCCCGTTGCGGGGCTCGAACCCACGAACTGCGAGATCATGACCTGAGCCGAAGTCGGACGCTCAACCGACTGAGCCACCCAGGCGCCCCAAGAAAGGAGCTTTAAAGAGTTAAGTCTATAAATGTGCTCTAGCAAATGTGCTACAAACGGTGTATGTGAAGATATAAATCACAGAGGCATTACCATGTTACCTGGGCTTCAGTCTGTCAGCAAAGTAGGCACTAGCTTACGAGATCCTCAGGGTTCCTTCAGATGAGAGGACCTTTCTCAGAAACCCAACTTTTTTAGCTTCCACCAATTTGGCACCCTTTTCAGAAACTCACATTTTGCTACCACCTCTTAAAAGGCTTAAAAAAAAAAAAAAACACCAAAATAATCACTATAGAAGTCAGACAGACTGTTACCTAGAATATCAGATTCATCCAAAACAGTTCACATACCTGATTAGCAATATTCCTCTGAGTAAAATTGGAAGTTCAGAAAGATATTTGATGGAACAGGTATTTTGGGTACTTGTGTCTGAGGCCACTTAAACTTCACAATAACCCTCTAAGGGAAATAAAATTCCTATTAAGGCCTTAATTAAGTTAAAAAGAACTCTAACAGGAAAACATAAAAGCCACACAGCCACTGCTGACTCCAGGCATCGAGACCTATAAAAGAATATCTAAGAAGCAGAGATGGGGCTGGAACATTCAAGGATGCATGAATCTAAATTTCTGTTTCACCCTGCATTTTCCAGCCACCATATTGGCACAAGACTAAAGACTCTAGAACGTTGTGTAGCATTAATCATTGAACAACATGCCTTGCATACGGCATGGTGTGGATTTTTTCTCCTAGACCTAGAAGCCTGATCATTATGGAAGATTATATATGGGAGGCATACATCAGGTCAATGCCCACAGGTCAGAAAGGAAGAAGTTTCAAAACTAAACAAACTTCCAGTTATAAGATGATTAAATTCTGGGAATCTAATGTACAGTATGGTGATTACGGTTAGTAATTCTGTATTGTATACTTGCAAGTTGCCAAAAGAGTAGCTCTTGAATGTTCTGAACACACACACACACACACACACACACACACACACACACATACACAATGGCAATTATGTGAGGTGGTGAAGGTACTGGCCAAGGCTATTATGGTAATCATTTTATGATACAGAAGTGTATCAGATCAACACGTTGTATACCTTAAATTTATGCAAGGTTATATGTCAATTATATCTCAAGAAAGCAGGGGAAAAGTTAATGGAATGTATGTTAACATGGTCCGAGAAACATGTACCATGCAGAAAACACATATATCCAACCATCACTTAAACTTCTGACCTCCTTTTCCTCCAATTCCTTAAGGATAATCAACAAAACACATTTTCAAAAATTGATGGCATATTGAAGAACCACACTTGCGCAGAACGTGCCCTCCACCTCCAGAGTGTGTGTGTACTCAAAGGCAGAAGAGGGGAGGTGGTGGGGGAGAACGGAGGGGTGGGATGTGAACTCTGGTTGTGATGAGGGCCAGACACCTGACGTGTTCCCCATTTAGCCTTCCAACTGACGGATCAAATGAGAAACTGTTTTGCTCTGTTTCAGAACTGATTGACATTTTAATTATTCTACAGCTGGAAGTGTTAATCACACCAGAGAATGAGGGAATAATTCCCAGCTGGTAAAATTTCACACAATACCTTGGCAGGCACCAACATGCAGATAGTTTAAGTCATTTGTTAAAGAAAAAAAAAATCAATATTTAAAATCCCTTCACAAATTAAACCAGCAACAGTAGGTCTGCACTTACAAAGCTCCGTAGGTATGATCTGCACTTCTTAGTTTTGACTGTCAGAGAGTCAAAACATTTTGTGATTCTGAGGAAATTACAAATTTAAATATAACTAGTGTGAATAGTGTGAGATGGTTAAAAGGAATTAAGGTAATAAATTAGTTGTGTTGATAAAATATAAACTTTATTGCCCTTCAAACTTGTGCTATTTTTATCAATAGAAGCCTCTCTCTTAGAAAGTCCATGTTGTCTTTTAATGATTAAATATCTCAAAGACATGTTTAATTCAGAGAAACATTTGTTTAAGTTAGTTCTTTACATACTTATCTGATCAGAGGAATCACCTAGCACATTATTACAAACTCTCCTGGAGCTTCTGATTTGATAGCTCTGGAATGAACCCTGGGAATCTGCATTATCAAAAAGGACCCTGAGTGATGCTTAAATCAGACTTTTTTGGAAAATACTGGAATGCATATATGGATTTTTAAATTAAACACTATTTAGTTCTATTTTCATATATAGAAAAATCTATTTTTTCTCAAGTAATAAAAGATAGTGACAACTTCCAAAGCTAATTAAAATACAAAATTTCTGCCTATTTGTTTAAGTGAGAAAAAATCAACTTGAAATTTTTTCCATCATATTCTAATAAAAATTCAAGTTTTGACATGTAATAAAACTTTTGACAGTCAAATGTTTTTCAGTTTTTCACTTAGCTGTAAATGCTGAGAATGTGAATGTGCTTTCCTTTTAACAAAAGGAAAAGTTTTCAACAGAAAACACATTCTAAGAGGAATACTATTGACTTAGATATTAACATTTTGCCTTCAAAGCAAGTTTTTCTCTAGATTTTCCTTAATCTGTATGAAAGTGTCAAGCTTCAAAAATAATTATAAAGATGTTCTGAATCCATATGAAACAGCAACAGAGGTATGCCAGTGTCCCTGATTAATTAGGGAAAGTCTTGAAGAAAAGGACTGAGCTGTCCAACATTTAATTCTATAGAGTGTTACTGTGCACCAGGTTTTGTTCTAACTAAAAAGGCAACCTCAAGGTAGCTATTATTATTATCATTATAATTATCATTATAATTCCCATTTTACAGATGTGGAGATAGAAATATAGTGAAAATAAGGAATTTACCCAAGATCACACATTTCTTAAATTATTAATTAGCAGATCTGGAAATCGAACCTATGAGGTCTGGCCAATTTAAAAAAGAAAGCTGGATCTTTCTCTCTCTGATATACTGCTCCTTCACTTTTTATCCTTCTCCTAAATATATTAATAAAATATAACAACCAAGTTGGTATCCCTCATAATCCAACAGACTTTTTTCCCAATTCAGGAATAAAAAATCTAGAAATATTGAAAGCTCTCTGGCACGGCTGTGGGGCCCTGACGTTATCAGAGGTTGTCCGTGACGTTCAGCAAGTTGTTGCTGCTGCTGTAGCTGCTGGTTTTAAACCTAGGGAAGTAAGGAAAGCATGGCATGACAGCAAATAGAACTGACTTCCAGAACTAAAGGTTTAGGAAGATATTCTCAGGAAATCTTTGAGTTGTGAAACAAATGAATCTGTCTGGGTTACTTTTCAGAGATCTCTTTAATAAACTGAGAAAGCAGAGACTAGATTGGTGGTGATCCCAATACATGAAAAGGATCACCTTTCCTTTCCACACCCATTCTGCCTTTCCCATTCCTTTGCTTCGGCTTTTAGTTGTAATAAAAATGAAATGGCTTCTTATTCTGTCATCTGATTTACAGGGGAAAAAATGATTTTAAAAAATTAACTTCGCTCTTTCTCTAAGACTTAGGTTGTTTTATTTTAACAAAGAAGTAAATCCAGCCTACTTTTATTTTTATTTATTTATTTTTGTTATATAACTTATTGTCAAGTTAGCTAACATACAGTGTATACAGTGTGCTCTTGGCTTGGGGGGTAGATTCCCGTGATTCATCGTTTACATACAACACCAGTGCTCATCCCAGTAAGTGCCCTCCTCAATGCCCATCATCCATTTTCCCCTCTCCCCTGCGCTCCCATCAACCCTCAGTCGTTCTCTGTATTTAATCTCTTATGGTTTGCCTCCCTCTCTGAAACTATTCTTTCCCCTCCCCATGGTCTTCCGTTAAGTTTCTCAAGTTCCACAAATGAGTGAAAACATATGATATCTGTCTTCCTCTGATTGGTTTATTTCACTTAGCATAATCCCCTCCAGTTCCATCCACATTGTTGCAAATGGCAGGATTTCTTACTTTTGGAATAAGAAAACAGTTCTCTATGGATGTTGTGCACTCTGCTTTTTGTTGTTGTTAAGAATACTGAAGCAAATTGCCTCTGCGCTAGATCGTGAAGCTCTTAGGCCTTTGGGTTGCTGATTTACAAGCTTGATGTCAACATGCTGTATCTTTTTATGTTCCAGTTTATAATGCAGTTATGCAAGCCTCTTAAGCTATTAAGACATCATCATTGACGTTGCAATTTGTGTATATGTTTTATACCTCATTAAATTCTCATCTTTCTAGCTCACAGCAACAGGCTTCTGGCATAGGCTACGGCATAATCTCATAACATAATAAAAAATGTAAAATCATCACAGAGAAAGTTGATGGTTGAAATCTTTACCCCCAATAAATTGATTTATTGGAAATAATGGCTTTATACTCAAACAGAAATTTGTCTCTGGCACTGTTCAGGTAATTTCTAAAAGCAGAAGTTTAGCATCTTTGTCAGTAAATCTTTGGGGGTTTTTAAAGCTGTATAAATGGCACATAGAATAACAATATGGGCTCTTTCTCTACAAAATGATAAAGTTTTAAATTCCCTAATAAGTGGATAAATTTGTAGTTGATGCTACCTTCTCAATTCTGCAGTTTGTAATTCAGGAAGGCAATTTTTCCTTCTCAATCTTATGATGTTATCATGAGGAAATGTCTCATATGATTCCAGACAGTAATGATTGTTTGGAATTTTCCCTGACCTGGTGATTAATTCCAACTCCTGACTCAGTGCCTCAGACCCAGTGGGAGGCCAAGAAGGATCTGTTTGCTGAAAATAACCAATTCATTTAACTGAATTACCTGTTACCTAAAATAAAAAAGCACTGTCCAAAGTCCACAGGAGGAAAGAACAATTAAGAAATAAAGAGATTCATTAGTTGTCCCTGTACGCTCATATTTAAAAAGCTATTCATCTGTGTGTGTGTGTGTGTGTGTTATACATATATATATATATATGTATATATATATATACACATATATACATATACATGTTTATTTAAAGAAAAGTAATCTTGCAAAACATCTATGGAGACTGGATTCTTCATATGAAGTGGAAAAAGTTGAGTTCTCATAATTAAAAAGTTGAAATAATGAATCTCTTTTCACAGATAAAAATATTAGTATTGATAATAGACATATAAAGTGAATTTCATTATAATCTCTTATAATGTTTTTCCAATTTGGCTATCAACTGACAAATGTTTGTCTTAACACTTTGACATTGTAGTTCCTTCTTCCAACTACGACAATCATTTTTAGTATATTCAGAGTAAGAAAACTTTGTAAGATACTAGCTACAGTTTATATATATATATAATATTATATATCTTAATCATAAAAATCTAATAGGCCTGCAGAAATGGGTTTACCTAATTCACATCTGCCTCACAATACTGACTCGATCTTCAGAGCAGTGAGCAGAGGAGAGAACTAAAGGAAATTTTTCTTAAGAGGTCTAAAACCATACTCTGAGAGTCTCACTCCCCAATCTATCTTGCTCCGTGCATACATAGATTACAGTAAATAAAATATGGGGTAAATAAATGATAGAGGGTGTCAACAAAATAGTAACATTTGGCAAAGAATAAATCAATAGCAAGACTAAACATTTGGCAAAGAATAAATGTCAACGTCAGATAAAAAGATTAGATTTGGGACAAAGAGAGAAAAGAAAAAAATAAGGTATTCTTTGCAGAATAGTTCTTCATGAAAAATGCTTTTCTCATTTATTTTTCTTTTCTGTTCCTCCTAACCCAGATTTAGTTTCCGACAACGATCAGAGTTAAGGGAGAACATCGGTTGACTGCAAGTAAAACACTTGTAATTCCTCCATAGGCAGGCTTAATCGCTGAGTGCCTGGTACCTAGTACAATGTCAAGGACACAATGGTCAATCAATAGACATTTGCAAAATTAAAAATGCAATCTGCATTATGGCAAGGAAGAGTCTATTGCCAAAAAATTTTGCCTTTTAGAAGTTGATCAGACAGGCAACACTGCTGGCACTGGAGTCTCATTTACCCATAAATCCTATGGAATTTATTTTAACGCGATGTCGCGAGTGTTTATTTGTAGGGGAAAATTTGATTCACACATCTGCTTTATTTCTGCTTTGATAATCAGGGCTATTTTTGAAGGTCACAAAAGCCAAAGAGGATTTTTTAAATATTCCACTTATAAACTATTTAAAGCCTCATTTTTATTATAAACTGGCACAATCTTTTTCTTAGCCTAAGCAATTTTACTATACACATTACGTGCTTTTTCTGAAAGAGATCTGCACTCTGAACTTCACGTTTGTTTGTTTGTTTTTCTGTTATCTGGTATACAGAGAGTAAATATGACACAGAATGCAGGCACCCACAGGCATGAGCCTGACAAGACTTGGCATATGGATCTCAGACACAGTCATAATTGAAGGATAATACCATTCTTCCATTCTTTTTTGAACTCTAGATCATCCAAGCTGCTGCTATTTGTATAGCTATGCCATACGTCATCTCATAAGGCACGAGTTAATGTACTCTTAAAATATTGTGTTACACAGTAATAATTACATGCACAGAAATCACTGCAAATTGAATCACCTCCTAACTTTAGGGAGAACATCGGGAATCATAGGACTGAAATGCCAATATGTACAAGTCTACCGCTTATAGTTTTCATCTTGGACCACGTGCACATGAAGTAGATGTCATGAGCAAAAGAGATATGAGTACTTCATGTTCTGGAGAGAGAGTAACAACACATCTTCTGGAATGATTGTTGGTAATAAAAGAACTGAGGAATTCGGCAATCGACATCTGGCGAAAGTGATGAGGGAGAAAGAGCTACCCAGGGGTATGTTTTATTTCTGAGGGAGCGTTTGGAGAAGGAGGGTGAGTAGTATGTGCTCACATTTCTCAAGGGTTGGGTGTGTTGTTGATTGTTTGAACAGGAACAGGAACGACCACTTAGGGTCAAACTAGTAAGCCCCCCGTGGGTCATGAGAAACTACTGACGTGCTGTTCTGCACTCAGTTTCCCCAAGTGCAGTATAAGTGGAGGAAGTGATCTCCTAACAAGACAGGCACTGAATTTTCTAGAAATGAAACAAAAGATGAGAGTAAAACCAGAGGAAAGTAGATTCACCTGTGCATGTCCTCGAGTATTCAGTTAAAAATACTTAAAGTCCCCTGTACTGAAGTTAGAACTGCTCCCAGATGTTGGGGCAGAACTGACCCCAGTGTTGGGATGGGTGTAAGGAAAGGATGCTTGAGATAGAGAGGAGTCCAGATGACTATTAGCTTCCCTCTCAACTGCTTTCTTTACTTCCTGTTTGGATTTTGGACTGGTTCCTAGCACTTCCTTTAGATTATGTCTTAATTCTAAAGCTAATAGCATGTTTAAAATGCATAGGGTAACTTGGTATAATGAGTATGCTCAGCCCCTTTAAAAGGAAAAAAAAATGCAGATCTCCAAGATTTTATACAGAGGTCCTCATTTTATGGGGGGGAAAAAAGACTTGATAGATGACTAAAGAAATGCTAATATTGGGATGCTACTAGTTCTGAATGGTTTATCAGAATTCTAGCACCCTTAGGAAATAAAAAAAAAGAATAGATCTTTCAGTAAATATTTCTTGAGGGCACGTGTTCTAGACACTGAAATAGAGTAGTGAGCGAAGAAGCATGCTTCCTAACCTCAGGAAACTCACAATCCAGCAGGGAAGATAAACAAATAAAGAGGCATTTGTTTGAGAGGGGAAAGGCCAAGTTCTATGGAAGCACATATCCAGGCACCTTGCCTGCAGAAAGAGTCCTGGTTGACCAAGGTGATGAAAGAGGCACAAGGAGAGGAGAGGAGGCAGTGAAGAGTATTTGAGACAGAAATGACATTATGTGCTGAGGCCTAGAAGCAAGAGTCAGGCTGATACCCAGGAAGAGCTGAAAATTCAGCCCACCTAAAATTCAGAGCACTGAACACATTGGGTGAGTACTGGAGGTAAGGGTCCAGAGGGGTGGGACCAAGTCACATTCTAATATAAGAGCTGGGATGGGGTCTAGGCATCTTCATTTTCTAAAGCCAATTTTAAAAGTTAAGAGTTGGGAATCTATTCTCAACAAGCTCAGTTTAAGCCATGAAATTCAGTTCTTTTAGTAGCAGCTTACAGTTAGCTTCCTTTACCCTCACTACATGGCTATTTGGGGCTTAGTGGGGAGACTCAAGGAGAGTAAGATCCTAGATGGTCTTTCAGCCACTGTGAAACTGGGCTGGGAAACTGGGAACACTGTGTTGTGTTCCCATGACAAGACACCTTAGGCCACATATCCCCCAGTTCCACCCCCATCATTTTAGTAAGAATCCTCAAGCTGGTGGTGATGCATATACTTATAGGACCACTTTTGTGAAGCACTGGTTTACACATTTGAAACAGGTTACAGATACATTTTGCCTTTAAAAGGAATGTTTATTTTTTAGAAACTTCGTTTTTCATATATTATATTTAGCATTTTAAAATGCTGATTGAAAAAAAATAAATACAGGATATTGAAATGTTAAGATTTTCTTCCTCTATCCCTAAAGAGACTTCCTCTCTCTGAAAGAAAATTACTTATTTTGGGGGCTTTCAATTTAAGGGATTGCTTTAGGAATATCATTAAAATATTTAGCAAACATTTTCAGTAATACATTTTTAAAATATCTGTTATTACTCTTTTCCAAATTTCTTTCCATGATAGTGGAAATACTTAATCCACGCAGGGGATTAATTTCATGTAAACTTTTATGTCTTAAAGCTGAATTCATTTTTTTCACTGGCATTGAACACAACACCATCTGCAAGCCATTAAAAGGAAATTCCTTTGGAAAGCACTATAGTTTGAGTCTACTGAATGATCTTCACTTGGAATAAAGTCATTCATATGTTTCATGATGTTCAAAAGCAGTTATGATCTAAATTAATATGAATAAATTTAATTTTAGTCAATATATTCTAAATCAGGTCTCGCAAATTCTTTTTGTAATACTTGCTGTGTTCTTAAAAGTCTACGGATATTAATTTTATATTAAAATTGTCATTATTTTAAAAAGACACTCTAAAATAGTAAAAGAATTCTTTGGAAAAAAAAATTGTCCCTCATGACACCAGCTAGAAAATAATTCTGTATAACATCCAATCATTTTGTACAGTAAAATATAGCGTACATAGCTATTCAGAGACTTAAGAAGGAGCACATGTAACAAATCCTGTTTTCCCATACATTTGAAAACTAATTTCAGAGCTGTGTAGATTATAAAAACATATACATACATTTATATACATATAAATATGCCCCTAGAATATGTTAAAAGCTACTTATACATTCATGTAGCCTGGGTAAAATTAATACTCTTAAAAATAAAACAATAGATGTGCCACGGAGGCTCAGTTGGTTGAGCTCTTGATCTCAGCTCTGGTCTTGATCTCAGGGTTGTGAGTTCAAGTCCCATGCTGAGCTCCGTACTGGGTGTGGAGCCTACTTAAGAAAATAATAATAAAAAATAAAAATAAAATCTTTGAAAACATTAAATTTTAAAAACGTATTCAACTTTTATGAATCTTTTTTCCTAAACAAAAAATAGTGCTAAAGTAAATGAGTTGTTTGAGTGAATCCTTTTTTTTAATTTTTTTAAACGTTTATTTATTTTTGAGAAACAGATCACGAGTGGGAGAGGAGCAAAGAGAGAGGAAGACACAGAATCCAAAGTAGGTTCCAGGTTCTGAGCTGTCAGCACAGAGCCCAATGTGGGGCTTGATCCCACAAACTGTGAGATCATGACCTGAGCTGAAGTCGGATGCTTAACCAACTGAGACACCCAGGCACCCCAATGTATCTTTTTTTAATCTCATATTAAAATCTTTGTAAACTTAACAGAAGACCATGGGGTAAGGGAAGGGGAAAAAATAGTTACAAACAGAGAGGGAAGGAGGCAAACCCTAAGAGATTCTTAAATACAGAGAACAAACTGAGGATGGATGGGGTATTGGGGGAAGGGGAAAATGGGTAATGAGCATTGAGGAGAGCACTTGTTGGGATGACTACTGGGTGTTGTATGTAAGCGATGAACCATGGGACTCTACCCCAAAAACTAAGAGCGCACTTTACACACCATATGTTACCCAGGTTGACAATAAATTATATTAAAAAAAAATCTTTGCCTAGAATCTTGCTTGTATATGAATTTGTCCCTCTGTCTTCATCTACCAACTGGAAATAAGCATGAAAATAATACAAAGACTTAAGAAGAAAATGAATTTTATATATATATATAAAATAAGTTATTCCATAGTTTTATGGGAAATTGCTCAACTTTAGGAAGCATTAATAAATAATCCAAGCCAAAAACTTGCTTCCTTACACAATACTCACACATCGGGATGTCTTTCTTAAAACTCACTGCCCTCGTCGACTTTTACCTATTTCCCCGCCCAGGAAATAACACACATTTCAATTTAGGACTAGGAAATATGAGGTCAAACTAAAGCAAGGGGGAAATGTCCCATATTCTGTCAGAATTTGATCTCAAGGTAATACAGGCAAACACAGACTCAACTCCCAGAAACATATGTTAATTTATTTAAAAACAGGGGTGTCTGGATGGTTTAGTCCATTCAGTGTCTGTCTCTTGAACTCAGCTGAGGTCATGATCTCACAGTTCGTGGGTTCGAGCCATGTTTTGGGCTCAGCACTGATGGTGTGGAGCCTGCTTGGGATTCTGTCTCTCCCTCTCCCTTTGCCCCTCCCCAGCTTGTGCCCTCTCTCTCTCTCTCTCTCTCTCTCTCTGAAAATAAATAAACTTTAAAAATTTTTCAAAAATAAATAAATAAAAATAAAAATAATTTGGAGTCCTTTTCAACCATATAGTAGTGTCTTGATAGGTGCAGATGTGGGGAGGAATGTTGCCCCACCAATCCTGAATAGCAAATAGAGAATATATATATATATAATCACCCATTATGAAAAATTAAAAATCCTTATAACCCTTCTACCATGGACCAATATTGATTAATTTTTTAAAAATAAGTGTTTGATTTTTACTTTTTATTATGGAAAGTTTTGGAAGCCCTAGTTTGCATATTTACAGTTATTGACCTAAAGTGATTTTTCTTGTATTTATTTATTTATTTATTTACTTACTTACTTACTTATTTATTTTTTATTTTTTTAATGTTAATTTATTTTTGAGAGAGAGAGAACGAGCATAAGCAGGGGAAGGGCAGAAAGAGGGAGACAGAGGATCCGAAGTGGACTCTGCTGATACCCTGATATGGGGCTCAAACTCACAAACCGTGAGATCATGACCTGAGCCAAAGTTGGATTCTTAACTTCTTGAGCCATCCAGGTGCCCCTATTGTATATTTTTAAACAGCACTAAGTGACTGTTTTCAAAGTGAAGGAGTTTTCCTGCAGCTGCAATCTCCCTACCCAAGTTACACAAACTGAGGGGGGAAAAAAAAAAAAAGAATAGCTTTAACTTTCCCTTCTCTCTATTAATTTTCAGGATGTCCCCAATTTACTGATATACAGAATAACCGATTTATTCAATAAATAACTATTGACTGTTGACTGCAGGCTAAGAAATATGCTACACACTAAAGATGTACAGTTAAATAAGACACTGGTCTTCAGGTCTTAAGTCTACTGGGAGACTCAGACCTTTGAATAAACAATGGTACCACAAGGTGGGACGTGCTATCATGGAGATAAGGTCTGGGCATTGAGGCTAGAGCAAGGAGCCATATCCCCTCTGCCAGACTGGAGTAGGTGTAAATATTGGATGTAAATATTGGGGGATGGGAGTTCTCCTGATAAAAGATGCATACCTCAAGTCTTCAAACTGGAGTTGGAATTTTTCAGACAAACAAGAAAAGGGGAACTAAATTTTGGATAGCCTGACAAATCCAATTTAGGAACAAACCTTTCACCCTGCAGTCACCTGCATGTATTCACACCTTCACATATTTATTCTTCCCTTCGTTCAACTGATGATTTTACACATTTTTAGAGGCAAGGCTAGGAAAGAGGCTAAGAGATGATAAGATAAATAACTGTAAAACATGTAAGTGTTATAAAGATTTTTATAGTAAGGACATTCATTTGTTTATTCAGCTATGGCTCAGGAAATGTGCAGGCACCAGAAATAAGATGGTAAGTATCATCCAGACCTCAAGGAACAGGAGAAACACACTTTAAATAGTCCCATAAAATAAATGTGATAATTTCATCTAACTCTATCCAAAGGAGAAAAAACTGAAATTTCTATGATGGCAAAAAATGCTCCATGGAGGAATAATTGGCAATTGTTAAATTAATTGAACAAAGAGGCCATTAGGCTGAGGTCGATCTAATGCTGTGGCACCTGTATAAGCAAACCAAACTCTAGGCCTGTAAATGCTTCCAGGTTACACAACAGAAACGTAAGAGGGACACCAATCACAAATAGCCAGCTAGGCTTTAAGTTATAGCCAATCAAATAATTTCTTTTCTTTGTTTCTGTACTTTCTCTATATAAGCCTTTCTCCTGGCTGTTGGTATATAAGTCTTTCTCCTGCTCCTATTACTTCCAGTTTGGCAGATTCAAATCAATTTTTTTCCCAAATAAACTCTTGAAAAGTTTTTAATATGCCTCGGTTTATCTTTTAACCCCATAAAGATTTTGAAAAATAAGTTTGCATTCACTATTTAAGTAAGACAGGACAGAAGAAGGTGATATGCTTGACGTCTTCAGTCAAATGCACAGGACTGAATCAATTTCCACACTAGTTCTAAAATCATAGAAGGTTCATTAATCTCTCAGAGTCTTAGTTTTATTATATTGTCAAATGGGGATAATACTAGTACCTGCCTCACAGGGTAGTTGTGAGGTAAAATGAACAAATAGATGTAAAGTGCTCAGAACAGTGCCTGGCTCAGCTGGCCCTTAAATAATGTTGGCTATTTATTCCTGTCCTCTTCTTCTTCTAACCTTATTCAGCTAGTCAGAGCACTGACCATTCAGAAGGAATGCATCAGCAAAAACCCAGAGGAATGAATTGACCAGCATGCCAGCCTGATGAAGGAACAGCACATGATCAAGTACCCATCCAGTTCACCCATCAGCCAGTCAACAAATACTAAATGCTTATTTTATATCAAGCACAATCTTGGGTGTATAACATGTTCTAGGGGCTATGACTGAGAAATGAACACATTACAGAGAGAACCAAATAAATGAGTGGCTACCTAGTTAGAAGTTTGCAGTGAAAGGCCTCATGGAAGAGCTCACATGTAAGCCCTCCTAACAGAGGAGTTGAGAGCTCAGCCAGTTGTCTATACTGGGAATTAAAAGCCCTCCCAGGCACCTTAGTTCAAAGGTGTGAAGTGTAACTTTGGTGCATGGATCTTGAAGAAGCTTTGCATTAATGTAGAGGAAAAAAAAAACATCCCTTGTCTTGGCACATGAAGAGCAATATAAGAAGTCAATACCATATTATCTAAAGATAACAAGTTCTGGAAGCCTAGAGGTCACGTTAATAGGGTAATGAAATGGAATGCCCTGACTATAGGTAATTTTTCCCTGTTATGAGAAGTAAAGACCTGCATTAGGTGGATTTTTATACACCAAGGGTTGAATTCCATCTTCTGAAATAAAACAGCTACATATAGAAATTTCAAGAAAAGGCAAAATATTGCTAACATATCAAGTGATCTTCACCAATCTTAGGATCCTTTTACAAGCAGGTTACATAAAGTCCAGGAATGCTGAATCAAATTGTAAATTTTACTTCTAAATACATCTCCTAGTGTGTCCTCACAATAAACGTATTTAATTCTATCTAAAAAATTATGCATAAAGTCCTAAATTGGCCATCACATGTATCTCTGTAGATACTATCCTTTTTTGAGAATCTTATTCTAGCCAACAGTCAAGTTCCTGAAAACAGTGGGGCAAGTGAAATGTGGATTCTGATTTGTATCACATACGTAAAACAACAGCTCTTTATGATAAATTTACATAATCCAGGAACCAAAAGGTAAGAACGATTACATTCTAAGAAAGATTACTCAAGCCATGCTTTGAAAGAAGAGTTCAAAACAACGGAGACAAAAACTAAAAAGCCATTTAAAATAGAAACACGGGGTGGTTTTTCCCCCAAGTTTTTATTGAAGCGTGTGGCTGCCCTTTGAGCCTTGAAGGAGCTTACATATCCCCTTCCATCTTACCCACAATTCTTGGCCCCTTTTTCTTTTCTGACCCTCTGCTGAGTTGGAATTTTCTGTCAGTTGCAACTTAAGTGTGGAGTTGCCATTGCCAGGGTTAGAAGCAAGGAAGTGGGAAGGTGGCGGCCTCATTGTAGTGTTGGCTGACTTGACCTCTGGGAAAATGGAAGGCCTGAATCACCCCTGGCTTTGAAATCACCCCACTCAACTTTACCATTCCAACAACAGCAGTTAAAGGAAGTTTGTCATTATCCACCTCTTTTCCCCACTGTGGTGCAGCAAATATTAGAAGCATCAGAGACAAAATTCAGACCAGTAATAAATTAACTAGGCTCTCACTACAAAGAAAAATAAGATAATAAATAGGAAATAAATGGCTGAAAGGGTTTTCTCAAGCATTAGAAATCCAAGAAGGCAGAATGCACAAAAGAAGAACATAAAGAAGAGAGATACAAAGAATAAATGCGAGGCACCATGGAGAGGTCTGTGAAATAGAGTCTTAAAAAAATACAAAGACGACCAAAGAAAGAATTAGCGTCATGAAGGACTCAGGGAAAAAAAAAAAAAAAAGAACCAAATCAAAAAGGAAAGGAAAAGTATAAAATTCAAAGAGAGAAAGGGAACATTAAAAGATACTGAGCTTTCACGTGAGGCCACTGCACCAGAAAGCCCTGTCTTTCTGCCAAGACTTTGAAAACATAAAAAAAAAAAAAAGCTCAAAATGTGTTGTCATTAGGCATCGGATTAAAGTTCCAGAAGCCTTTCAGTTACACATGCTTTTAAATATCATGATAAATTATGCATCTATGACACAGATTGGGATAGCTTGGCCTTCAAGTAATCAATAATTCAAAAACTATGAACATGAACCTCGTCCAAATGGGGGTTTCAAAGTTGGATGCTGAAAGAAAGGTGTGACCAAAAAACTTTTCCCTTTCCCTCAGAGAAAAAGGAGTAGCTTTAGCTTGTATACATTTGTATACAAAACACTGAGATATTTCAGCTGAACATTTTGTGCTGAATGGTCAGATGAATTATTCATAATTTCCAAACCTTTCTTTTTTTTTTAATTGTAAATTTTCTATCAAGGCTCTAGAACCATTAGCTACATGACATCTCATAGATAATTTCCATTTCTTGGAACAACGACAGTGTGGATGTTGGGCCAACTCCTTAAAGAAAGGAGCAAGAGTTTTTAATCCTAGCAACATCCAGGATATGACCAGACATTTTTTTCTAATATGAGGATATGTCAATGTAAAGAAAGCATGGTGACATTAGTAATTATTTTGCAGTCTCTATTTCTCCTCAAAATATTTTCCTACAGACTTAAACAGAGTTGAGCTGTTGCCAAGTGATATACAAGGCAATTGCTACATTTATGTGAGATGTTGTATAGACTTGAAATCTGACATGTGAAATTGCTTCTAATTGAAGAACTGCAAGTTGTAGTTTAAATAATAAAGCTTTTCCATGCACAAACTCCTTTCTTGGAAAGCTAGCAGAGTGAAGGCATTTATTGCCCCCCCCCCCAAATTAACCTCTGCTATCTTCTAGATGTCAATCTTCAAAATGTAATTTTAGGCTCAATTTTTTAGCCAATGGAATGGGAATCCTATCTTTAATGATCTTTTTATATTCACTCTTTAAAATCAAGTCACAGCCAGTAGCCTTATTTCAAAACCAATAGGGACGTTGTAAATCAGCCTAACAACGTGTTTGTTAAATATATGGACTAAACCAGTCTTTATTCCCTTACTTTCCCAAACATAAATCTCTCAGCTTAACTGCTTGAGTACAGGTATGGTGATTTTCTCTATGTCTCAATTTGCAGCAGTTAAAATTCCATTTAACTAGGGCATTTTAGCTGCTTGATATTATACTGCTGGAATTGCATTACAGAAATTATGTACTAAGTAAGGATGCAGTGATTAAAATTGATATTTGACTTAATTACAGGCTATAGTACATGGGTATTTGAATGTAACTTAATGGAAAACAAGATGCTTTATTTGTAGTGATTTTCAAAGCTTTTATCTTTGCAGACAACTCCCTTGTTAGTAGTTGTTGGGTCAAGTCTCAAGCTACTGACTCTCTTCAGAAGGAATATGAAAGAATGTACAAGAATATGAAGTTAATGATGTAGTTATCCAGCTAAATACATTAAATGTTTAATATATTCCCTTCTAAGCAGCAGCTTTCTCAATTAATCATCTTAATTCTATCACACTTAACTTATAAAGTAAGCATTTAGTCAGCTGACACATTTTCATGGCACTATATATCAAATAGCAAATCTGGTATGTAAAATATGAAACTAATAAAGAAAAAAAAACTGGAAAGGCCACAACCACATGAAGGAAAACCATATTCCCATAACTTATTTGAAATTCAACTGACAAGTATACCTAGAAGTCATTCGAAAGGGTCTGGTTTTAGGGGTACAATTATTTATCTCCTTAATCATTTTTCTTTTCCTCTTCTTGCAAAACATTTCAAAGTAATGTTTTAAATTAAAAAAAAATTTTAATGTTTATTTATTTTTGAGAGACAGAGACAGAGCACAAGTGGGGAGGAGCAGAGAGGGAGACACAGAATCTGAAGCAGGCTCCAGGCTCTGAGCTGTCAGCACAGAGCCCAACGTGGGCATAAATTCACCAACTGCAAGGTCATGACCTGAAGTGTAGTCAGGCACTTAACTGAGCCACCCAGGCGCCCCTCAAAGTAGGGTTTTGTGTTTAAAATATAATACGGTGCTTAAAGTTCTGGTTAACTGCTTTAAATGTATGCTTCTAAGATATTTACTGTTTTAAAGGAATAGGTCACTATTAACAGTAATTTAGTTTATAGTTTCAAATTCTGCTCCTCCACTAAATATGTATACATTCTAGTTATCCTAATTTTTGGAGCACTGAGCAATAATATGGATTTATCTACATATACCCAAAACATTTGATTTAAATTGATAATATAACTCTAACAAATTTGAAAGAACTGAACTGGCTTTAATATACGGAAAAACATAAAAACAGAAACAGGAAGAGGCAACTTCACTCAATAGGGGTTCTGGTTCAAATGGAACTTCACTCTGGAAGTATATTCAACTTCACTTTTCTATGAATCAACTTATTCAGCAACCTCAACTAGAAAAATACACCTGAGAAAGTATCTGAAGAATCTAAACAGATGTTACAAACTTGAGTGACCACTTGATGATCCCATTTACTCTGATTTCATACAGAGTTCTCATAAGCTTAATTACCTGGTCTGTCAGACTTAGTATATTAGAAAGGGTAAAGATAAAAGAGTAGAAAAAGAGAAGATAAGAGGTATGGTCAAGGATTGATTTATTTAGCATCAAGAAAGGATAGCAATGGACTTGACATTGAGAGAGGAAAAGAATAATTCAAAAAGATTTGCCACTTCCAAACTGTGACTTTGGTCAATGTACTTAAGCTCTTAGTGTCCTCATTTTATCCCATAGATACCTCATATTACTTTATAGGATTGCTAAAGATTAAATGGACTAATATGTAAAGCACTTGGAACAGTGCCCAGAGCATATTGAGTACTCACTAAGGTATTAGTTATAAAATGTGTGAGTCTCAGGCTACCCAAATTAGAGGCAAGTAGCTCTGTTTGCCCTAGTAATCCAAAGGGCATCCATTTTCCTCACTGTTGTCATCAATATACCGGGCCAGTATAATATTATATAGAATGTCCAGATGATCAAGATGTAGAATGTCCAGATGTTCAAGATCTCTTCAGACTATACTGTGACAGAGAGCAGGACAATTAACACAGGCCTGAGGCAAGATCAAGAATATGTAATGCTGTTCTTTAAATGTGAATGTAAACTGCTTCTGAAACAGAAGTTTCTTATGGGGATTGAAAGCATGTATTGATAGGATGAATAGGTACATATCCACTGGCACAGGCTGTGTCGATTTGTCTAGTAAAGATCTGCACCCTACACAGCAGCTATAATTGGAGCTACCAATGTCTACCATTATCTACCATAGGATCTGGGGTGTTTTTGTTTTGTTTTGTTTCATTTTTCAGAGACTTATACAGGTTCATTAAGCAGAGATACAATAGGATCACCACCTCTGCATCCTTCAAGTCATTGAGCCTGGCACTAATCTCTGCCATTCCACTCCATATGCACTCAGGATTGCTTACAATATACTATCTTGGTTTGGGGTAGAAGAGGCAAACAGTATAAGAGGTTCTTCCAGCCGCTAAGTATATCCACCTCAATTTGGCACTTAAGTAGTAAGGAAACAACCATACTATAAGGCCATAGAGTCATGCTGGGTGCATTTTGAAACAGACTTGAGTCTTTATCGCTGGGCTTTCAGACTTCCTCACTCTAACAAGATTACTGTGGCATTTTGGATCTACTCATGTCAGTTCAACAGCTCTTTAAAAATCTATATATTTCTCTTTCCACAGTGAACAGCTGCTTTGGTAAAAGTCCATAAATATCTTTATAGAACTGAGAAGCCTTGCTGTGTCTTTACACAGAGAATCGACCTTCCTCTCAGATGATTAGCTCTGGGCTCAGATCTGAAAATTGTGCGATGGATTATAATTTTCCCATTACAGCATTTTGCTCTCCCACTGTGTGTTATCTGTTGCTGTGTAACAAATTACCCACAAAGTGGTGGCTTAAAAGAACAAACATTTGTAATCTCACA
This sequence comes from Herpailurus yagouaroundi, assembly GCF_014898765.1. Classification (NCBI taxonomy): domain Eukaryota; kingdom Metazoa; phylum Chordata; class Mammalia; order Carnivora; family Felidae; genus Herpailurus; species Herpailurus yagouaroundi. Next base: position 43,496,743 of record NW_024412400.1, read on the forward strand.
GTTACTGTGGGTAAGGAATATGAGAGTAGGTTGTCTCTGAATCTGTGGCCAATGTCTTATGTGAAACATCATGATGGGTAGTTCTGGCTCAGGGTGTCTCACCATGTTGCAGATTAAGGCATTGGCCAGAAATTCAGAGATCTGGGGTTTTAACTGGATGCAAAGGATTCATTTCCAAGCTCACTCACATGATTGTTGGAAGCCCTCAGTTCCTCATTTGCTGTTTACAGCATGACTTTGCAGTATATTCACCTCAGGTATGGCCTTTTGGCATGGTTTTGAAGCAGGGGAAAGCTGTTATCTTCTAGAAAGAGCAATTTCTGTGGCTGCTAGAACCCTCTGCCAAACTACATAGTCTACCTCAAGCTCCTCCACTAATGACCCCATCTCTGGTCATGGGGTCCCCATTCTACTTAATGTTCTCTGACGTTACATAGGCAATGGCAGGACTGGAAATTCACCTTTCTTTGTCACTCTAACACTGCCACAATCACTAATTTTTGGTATATCCTGCTCTTTACTGGCAGGGATACCAGGCCTTGATCTGAGCTTGTCATTTTCTTCCTCAAGACACTGATGCATTTAACAATAAATTCACTCCACCATCCTTAATCACATTGCCCATGTCACTTAACTGCTAAAGATATTACACAAGCCAATATATCTCCCTTCTCCCATACCTCAACTTAATATCTCATGATATTTAGCAATTGTCACAATTACTTAGTAGTTGTGATGTTTTACTATGCCAGGGTTTAACACCATTCTTCATCACCAACAATGGGTTCCTTTTTGCCATATGGTTGGCAAGTACTTAATCCCAAATTCCATTCTAAGAATCTCATTCCTTTTACCCCTTCTATAACAAAATATCTTAGTGTAGATTTTGCCATAAGGAGATTCTGTAACAAGGAATCTAATGTAAGGAATTTATTTTGGAATTGACCCTAGGAAATACTAGCAGGTACAGAGGGATGAAGACAAGGAAGGAAGGGCAACAAATAGTGTCTGTTTCCAAGTCATTTACCACTAAGGGAGTCACTGGAATGCTAGAAGACTCTGAGATCCAGTAGGACACAACAGCTCTGAATTATCTCACTCAGGGAAAAACACACTGAGGTATTTATAGAATTCCTACCAGTCATCAGTTAAAAGTTTTCCTGGGAGTCATTAATTCCAAGAAATTCTGGCCTGATTTGAAAGTGAGTGGAGGAGTCTCTAGAAATCAGTGAAAGTCATCAGGCAGTTAGAAGTCACAATGAAATATACTCTAATGGTAAGATGCTAGGGAGATGAGCATATAATTTCAACAGCATATGCTACTCATTTTGTATTTAACAAGAAAATGCTTTCCAGGCACCAGAAGTGTGCATTCAGATAGCTGAATGCCTACCTTAAAGATGCAGATGTGGACATGAGATAATAATCTATTTATGCCCAGTCAGATGTGTTCTGCTTTGTTTTTCAAACATAAGTATTTTAAATCTCTTTAATACTAAATGAGGAAGGTTTATAAATCAACCATGTTAAAGGAAACACTATATTATTTAATGTTATCCCAGTGGAAAATGATGTTACAAAATCATTGTCACAAAGAGGGAACAGAAAATCAGTAAGAATGTATGTTTTAGTACCATGATTAACAAAACTGAAGAACACACATTCTTTTCAGTGCACATGAAACATTCACTAAAAGCAATAATTTTCTAGACCATAAAGTCTCAACAAACCTCAAAACATTGAAATCATATGCAGTATATTCTCTGGCTATAATAGATGTGATGCAGAAATAAACAAGAAAAAGATAACTAAAATATTCTCAAAATGTTGGGAAAGTAAGCAGAACACATATAATCTTGGGTCAAAAAAGTAGTGAGAATTATAAAATATTTTAAAATAAATAATGAAAACACAACAAATAAAAATTATGGAAAGCAGCCAAAGCAGTAATTAGAGGAAAATACATAGCCTTAAAAATGCATGCATTCACTTTGAAAAAGATCACCAAACTATGCACACTTAAGATCTTTGCAGTTTTTTTTTTTTTTGAAAGAGAGAGAGCATGAGTAGGGGGAGAAAGGCAGAGGGAGGGAGAGAGAGAGAGGGAGAGAGAGACAGAGAGACAGAGAGAGACAGAGAGAGAATCTTAAGCAGGCTCCACACTCAGTGGAGCCTGATGGTGGTGGTGGGGGTTGGGGGGCTCAACATCACAACTCTGGTATCATGACCTGAGCCTAAATCAAGAATTGGATGCTCAACTGACTAAGCCACCCAAGGGCCCCAAGACCTTTGAACTTTAATGCATATTTATTAACCATCAATTTTAAAAGTTCTGAAAACTGGAAATTGTCTGATTTAACAAATTTACCCAAACTACATGTGAGCAATAACATTCAACTATATCTACCTTTTTAAGAAAGATTTATCTAACTAAAATTATTCTAATACACTTTTAAGCAAAGTGCCATTACAAACTGGGAAATTTCTGGTGGCCAATGTAAGAGAGTTTAAAAGCCTTTCAAATGGACCTTAGATCAATCCATCCATATATTAAATAAATTGCATTTTAGGGACGCATTCGGGTAAAACAGAGCTTAGAAAGTAAGGTGTTGTTGAATGATAAAAGAAAGAGAAGACCAAGAAAAATAATGCCACAAAACATTTTCATAGGTTCAGACTTAAACACGGTAAGTAGAAACCTAGGGAACTCTTTACTGCTGCCAACTGCACTATGTCTAGGATCACCCTTGGGAAAAATCCCCTCCAACTGTCAGTTGCTTTCAAATTAAAAAAAAAATAATAATGCTTATTCATTTTTGAGAGAGGGAAACAGAGCACAAGTGAGGGAGGGGCAGAGACAAGGAGACACAGAATCCAAAGCAGGCTCCAGGCTCTGCACTGTCAGCACAGAGCCTGACACAGGGCTAGAACCCATGAACTGCGAGATCATGCCTGAGCTGAAGTCAGATGCTCATCACAACCTGAGTCAAAGTCGGATGATCAACCGACTGAGCTACCCAGGTGCCCTGAAAATCACAAATGGATTTCTCTATAATTCTATAATTCTTTTTAACTAAATTTTTTAAGTTTCTTTATTTTTGAGCGAGAACATGAGCCAGGGAGGGACAGAGAGAAGAGGAGAGAGAGAATCTGAAGCATTCTCCATGCAGTCAGCAGAGCCTAATGTGGGGCTCGATCCCACAAACCGTGAGATCATGACCTGAGCGGAAATCAAGAGTCGACGCTTAACCGACTGAGCCACCCAGGCGCCCCAATAATTCTATAATTTTTAACCAGCCTCCTTCCAACACTGGTTATTTGATAGGGTTTCATGATTTTGAAGCTCATCTCAATATTAACTTTAGTTAGATACTATTGATATTTGTTAACTGTGGCACCACACATATGGTTAACTCACAAAACTGTTTATCAAAAACAATATATACTTCCTTAATCCATCCCAGAGTCAAATTTAATTTAGTTCAAATGAATTTTATTGTTCCTTCTTCAAATACATTGCCACTTGATATTAATACCGTTATTTAATCTAAAATTGAGTTTACCTGCCCTCCCTTCCACCAAGCTAAGAAGAAATGTCTGCCACTTACATATAATTTGAAAGTGATCCTTTATCTTTTACTGCAATGTACTTACTAAAGTAACTTCCCCTTCTTGCTCCATAAACAACTACTTCTTGTTTTTCCTGTTGTTCCCTTAAAGAGTTTAAAGACAATTTATCAAATCTAGTAGCATTTGCCAGTTTACACAGGAAATATCAGAATAAGAACAAAGATGTGAGGCTTTCAAGAACTACAGATACAAGCAGATCACCATGTTCACTCAGAATGATATTTAGTGTCATCTGGAACCTATAAAAGAACAATTACTTAACTTTGCATTTGAGTTGCCACTTATGCCTGTAAGAAAAATCTAGTATCTTAAACCTATCCCAGAACATTTATAAAGTGGATTATAAAAATCCACTTTATAAAATACAACCAGAACTTATAAACAAGTAAGTTGATGGATTCTGAAATCAAGGGGCTCTTAAGTTTCTAGTATATTCTGAATCAACTGGAAGGTTTGTACACAGGACCACCATTAATCCTTTTTGCATTTCTGAAAAATGCGTTACTAACTGGTATCAGAAAGAAAAATAGTTTGATGCCCAATAGAGAAAAATAGTATTATCAGAATATGGAAAATAAATATTGTCTTTTGAATATACTCAGTAGTTTAGCATTTTAAAACCATATTATACCCCATACAACATCAAAAATTTTGGAGAATTTATACACCATTTTAACATAGTGTTGATTTGGATTTTTCTTTCAAAAACATTTGTTATGTTATATAAGTAGTACAATCCCATTATAGACATACAGAAGAGTTAAAAATTGTCTAGAGACACTTATTATTATGTCCATTTGTATTGATATTCTTTCCTATTTATTATTTTGGGGGGAACGTGGGAGTTTATTGCATAATTACAATTGTATTGATTAAATCTTTTAATGCTATTTTTATCACTTAAATATTTCCATGTTAATATATAGTTTTTCATAAAGTTCTATTATATGTCTTCAAATTTCATCACAAATTAGCTATGTAACAGTTTGCTTAGGCATTTCCCTACGTTTAAATTCTTAATTTATTTCTCTTGTCCTCTTTATGACTTAAAAGTTTTTTTATATTTATGGTTTTTCCTTTCCTTTGGATAGATTTTTAGATGTATAATAAATAAATGAAAGGGTACAAATATTCTCTTGAACTTTTTTCTTATTGAAGTATAATTAACACATGGTGTTATTATTAGTTTCAGATATGCAATATAATGATTCAAAAAGATAAGTGTACTTTTAATCCCCTTCACCTATGTCACCCGTCTCCCCACCCACCGCCCCTCTGGCAACCACTAGTTTGTTCTATTATAGCCTGTTTTTCTGTTGTCTCTTTTTTTCTTTGATTATTGGTTTGTTTTGTTTCTTAAGTTCCACATATTAGTGATTTTGTATGCTATTTACCTTTCTCTGACTTATTTCACTTGGCATTATACCCTCTAGGTCCATCCATGTTGTTGTAAATGGCAAGATCTTTCTTTTTTATGGCTGAGCAATATTCCATTGTTTATATATACCACATTTTCATTATCCATTCATCTACTGATGAACATTTGGATTGCTTTCTTGTCTATTGTAAATAATGCTGTAATGAACATAGGGGTGCATATATATTCTCAAATTAGTGTTTTGTTTTCATTGAGTTAATACCCAGTAATAGAATTATTGGATCATACGGTAGTTCTATTTTTAGGTTTTTGAAGAACCTCCATACTGTTTTCCACAGTGGCTGCACCAATTTTCACTCCCACCAACAGTGCACTAGGGTTCCTTTTTCTCTACATCCTTACCAACACTTGTTATTTCTTGTGCTTTTGATTTTAGCCATTCTGACAGGTATAAGGTGATACCTCATTGTGGTTTTGATTTGCATTTCCCTGATGATGAGTGATGATGAGCACGATTTCATGTGTCTGTTAGCCATTTATATATCTTCTTTCAAAAAAATGTCTATCAGGTCCTCTGCCATTTCTAAAATTGGTTTGGTGTCTTAGTGTTGGGTTGTATAAGCTCTTTATATATGTTGGATATTAATCCTTTATTGAATATATCATTTACAAATATATTCTCTCATTCAGTAGGTTCTCTTTTTGTTTTGTTGATGGTTTCCTTTGATGTGCAAAAGCTTTTTATTTCGGTGTCATCTCAATAACTTAATTTTGTTTTGTTTCCCTTGCCTGAGGAGATGTATCTAGAAAAATGTTTCTGTGGCTGATGTCAAAGAAACTACTGCCTGTGTTTTTTTTCTTTTTCTAGGAGTTTTATGGTTTTAGGTCTCACATTTGGGTTTTTAATACATTTTGAATTTATTTTTGTGTGTGGCATAAGAAAGTGGTCCAGTTTCATTCTTTTGCAGGTCCAGTGTTCCTAGCACCATGTGTTCAAGAGAGTGTCTTTCCCTCATTGCATATTGCAACTTCTTTGTCATACACTAATTGTCCATAAAATTGTGGGTTTATTTGTGTATTCTCTATTCTGTTCTAATGATCTATGCATCGATTTTTGTGCCAGTCTCAAACTATTTTAATTACTATAGCTTGGTAACATACCTTGAAATCAGGGTTTATAATATTTCTTTTTCAAAATTGCCTTTACTATTCGGGATCTTTTGTGCCTCCATACAATAGAATTATTTGTTCTAGCTCTGTAAAAATGCTGTTGACATTTTAATAGGGATTGCATTAAATCTGCAGATTGCTTTAGGTAGTATGGACACTTTAATAATATTTGTTCTTCTAACCCATAAGCACACAGTATCTTTCCATTTCTTTGTATCATCTTTAATTTTTCATCAATGTTTTATAATTTTCAGAGTACAGGTTTTTCACCTCTTTAATTAAGTTTATTCCTAGCTATCTTACTATTTTTGATATAATTGTAAATAAGACTGTTTTCTTAATCTCTCTGCTACTTCATTATTAGTATACAGAAACACAACAGATTTCTGTATATTCATTTTATAGCCTGTAACTTTACTGAATTCATTTATCAGTTCTGGTAGTTTTTTGAAGGAGTTCTTAGGAATTCCTATGTTTAAATATCATGTCATCTGCAAAGATTAAAAAATTTATTTCTTTGTTACCAATGTGGATGCTTTTTCTTTCTTTTCATTGTCTGATTGCTGGTTTTAGAAGTGATTAATCTACCACATTTATTACATGTTTGCATTTACCTGTGAATTTTTCCCCTCATAATTTTCTTACTTCTAATAAGAAACTCCTTTTTCTTTCTATTCAAAGAATTTCCTTTAATGTTTCTTGTAAGGCTGGTTTAGCAGTCATGAACTCTAACTTCTGATTGTCTAGAAACTCTTTTTCTCTCCTTCTATTCTGAATGATAATTTTGCTAGGTAGACTATTCTGCAGGGTTTGGTTTTGTTTTTCCTTTCAGTACTTTATGCATATCATGCCACTCCCTTTTGGCCTGCAGAATTTCAACTAAAAATCAGCCGATAGCCTTATGGAGTTTCCCTGGTATATACCTATTTTCTTTTCTCTTGCTGCTTTTAAAATTCTCTTTTTATTACTACTTTTTGACATTTTAATTATTATGTGTCTTAGTGTGGACCTCCTTCATTCTCTGGGCTTCCTGGATCTAGATGTCTGTTTCCTTCCCCAGATTATGAGTATTCAGTTATTATTTCTTCAAATAAATTTTCTGCCCCTTTCTCTGTCTCTTCTCCTTCTCGGATCCCTATAATGCAAATGTTATTCTTGATGATGTCATTAAATTCCCTTAATCTATTCTCATTTTCATTATTCTTTTTTCTTTGTGCTGTTCAGATTGGTTATTTTCCATTAACCAATCTTCCAGGTTACAGAAGTGTTCCTCTGCCTCCACTAATCTGCTATTGATATAGTTAGATATCAGTACTATTCATAACTTAGCTTGAGAAACTACTTCATATTAAAGCAAAGCTTTGATGGGGTGCCTAGGTGGCTCAGTAAGTTAGCATCCAACTTCGGCTCAGATCATGATCTCACGGCTGGTGAATTCAAGCCCTGTGTCAGGCTCTGTGCTGACAGCTTAGAGTCTGGAGCCTGCTTTGGATTCTGTGTCTCCCTCTCTTTCTGCTCTTCCCTCTCTTGCACTCTGTCTCTCTCTCAAATATAAACATTACAAAAAAGAAAAAACAAAGCAAAGCTTTGATAAAAAGCCCAGTCATTTGATAATGCACTTCCGTAAGACATAGTTTCAATGCCCTTTCTAGAATTTGCTCACAAGTTCATTGACTGCCCTTAGTGAGACATCTCAAAGAGTCCAGCTTCTTAAACTCGTATTGCATTTCAGTTGTTCAATTAAAGTCTTTAAAAAATTTAAACAGTTTAAATGAAAACCTTTGTGGTCTATGCTTCCAACTGCAAAAACCAACAGAAATTATATCAAAAACAACTATTCTACTCCAGCAGTGTTGAAACTGAAACACTATTATTTATATGCTTTTTAATAATATTTTTTATTCATTTGAGTTATACCTACTTATTTAAAAAAAACTATTTTTCAACACATAATTCAAAGCAATGTAAAGTTTCTATTGTCCCTAACTGGCATCCTGTGGGGAAGATAACTATCTTACTCTGTGGCAAAACAGCACATTATGCAGTTAGCACAATAACTCCTGTCTCAAAAGTACTCTTTGAAATATTACACATAGAATCTGTCTCCATGCACATGCACCTGTCTTCACTTGTTTAGTTGCCAAAATAAAATACTACTCAAATGATAGCATGCTTCCAAGAAGGACAGAAATGGTTAACTCTTCCTTTTATAATTGAAACTTGTCATCCTTAAGTGCCTAAATGTAATTATGGAAGGAAAGGAATTTCCTCTGCTTATATACAGAATATTTTATTGTAATAATTAGTTAACTTGATTGAAGTGAATTTACATGTGCAGTGTGGATGGCCAGCATGCATTTTAATCCTATTTCCTGTATAAACAGCAACTGAGAGTCGATGACAAGGAGGCAGTACTTCTATAGTGTTACCGAGTAGAGAACATGTTGTTCACATAATGTCCTCTGTCACTTGCCCTTCTTGCAAGGATTACAGTTCTTCCTTGCCTCATTAAAACTCAGGGAACATGCTGATGTAATATTTAGTCACTCACTGGAGCTTAGCATTTTTAATTGAATCAGGATATTTGCACTTAAAATTTTTAGGATTTATTTTCTGCATTTCCAGGCTTATTTTTCTTAGTTATCTGTGCATCTTCCTATATGATCCACTTTTAAAAAAAAAGTTTGACTTTGAACTTAAAGTAAAGATAAATTTTCATGACTGAACTTGTCATGGAGGAAGAGGAAAGATGATGAGAAAAGGAGAACGGATGTGAATGCAAATATTGTGTTATTCTTGAACTTTTTTTTTACATTCTTCCTAACAGGGTGGATACCTCAGAGAAAGTAGTCCACTTTGTTCTCCATGATCTCTTTTTGTTTGTTTGCTTTATTTCCACTAATAGTGTTGCATTTATTATTACTATTGTTGCCAAATATTGAGGAAACAAAAACCAAGTATTTATAAAATATTGTAGGTTATAAAGCACCATATACAATGAATATTCACACCTTACCCAGTTTAGGAAATGAAATTTTATCATCATTTTGGAGACTACTAAGGGCTCCTCCCTGATCTTACCCAATTTTCTGCTCCTTCATAAATAACCACTTTCCTGAAATTTTAGTTTATTATTCCCTTCTTTCTTCCACATCACTTTACCATTTTTACCACATATATTTATTTCCCTCAATAAGATGCTCTTCATTTTTTGGAATATGTGTATTTATTATGTTTTCACTTGCAATTTCTGCCTTGTTTTTTGACTATTATATTTCTGGGATTTATGTATGTTGTATTCAGCTGTAGTTCATTCATTTCACTGTTATACAGTATTCATTTATAATTTATACTATTAACAGACACATGGGTTATTTTCAGTATTTTGCTATTTTAAAATTTTTTTTTCAACGTTTATTTATTTTTAGGACAGAGAGAGACAGAGCATGAATGGGGGAGGGGCAGAGAGAGAGGGAGACACAGAATCGGAAACAGGCTCCAGGCTCTGAGCCATCAGCCCAGAGCCCGACACGGGGCTCGAACTCCCGGACCGCGAGATCGTGACCTGGCCGAAGTCGGACGCTTAACCGACTGCGCCACCCAGGCGCCCCAGTATTTTGCTATTTTAAAGAGATGCTTTAACCTATTTGTACATGTTTCTGGTACACATGTGCAAATCTTTCTTTAATGCAGTAGTTCTCACATTTTAGCTCTATAATCACCTAGAGTGCTTATTAAAACATGATAGTTGGGCCTCAACCTCAATGTTTCTAATTCAGTAGGTTAGGGATGGGGCCTGTATTAAGGTTATCCAGAGAAATGAAACCAGTTAAAAAAATAGATATAGATACATATCAGAAAAGATATAGGAATTGGCTCACACAGTTATGGAGGCAGAGAAGTCCCATGATCTGCTGCAGAACATATCTGCACTATTAAATAATTAATTATTAATTCTCTGCCTGAGAACCAAGATAATCCAATCCAAGGTGGAAGGCCTGAGAGGGATGAAGGGGGCAAACTGGGGTAAGACCCAGAGTCCAAAGACCTCATAATCAGAGGTTCTCATAATCTGATATCTGAAAGCAGGAAAAGATGGATGTCCCAGCTCAAGAATAAAGAGAGGAATTTTGCCCTTCCTCCACCTCTTTGTTCTATTCAGGCCCTCAAGGGAATGCCCACCCACATTGGTAACGGAGATCTTTTCAGTCTACTGATTCAAATGCTTATCTCTAGAAACACTCTCACAAATAATGTTTTACCAACTGTCTGGACATCCCTTAGCTCAGTTAGATTGACATATACAATTAACCATTACAGGGCCTAAGATTTTGCATATCTAACAAGTTCCTAGGTGACACAGGTGCTACAGGTCCAAGAAGAAACTTTGAGAACATCTGCTTTAGAGTATACAGCTAGGAGTAGAATTGCTGAGTCATAGAGAAATAGCAATTTCAAATTTATTATATACTGCAATGTTGTTGTCCAGCATGTTTATATCAATATAAACTTCTACCAACAGTTTGTATAAATGTTTTTATTTTTCCATATCTTTGTCAATACCGGTTAGTGTTTAATTTTGGCAAAAACATGGGTGTGATATAATCTCCTTATATTTTAATTTGAATTTTCTTGATTACACAATAGAGTTGAGCGTATTTTCATAAGTTTATTAGCCATACATTCTTCCTTTTGGTTTCTTTTCTCTATTTTCCATTGGTATTTTTTTTTTCTTACAAAGTTGTAGAAATTCTTCCATGGCCTCGTCATGAAAACTCTTACATGACTATTTTTAATACCATCTAATTTCTCTTATAAGATTTAGGAGAAAAAATGTTTTTACTTTTTATCCTACTTGACTCATGACTGAATATATGGCTTCTTTTTGCTGCTTAATACAGACTTGATGATAATAATGGGATTATTTAACAAAAAACCACCCCTACCAAATACCATATTATCTGATGATATCTCATTCACTCCATCACTACCTCCAAGTCAAAGTCACAGCTTTGTCTCCTGCACCCCAATGTCAGCCTCCCCCTCACTGCCACCCCACCTCTCCTTTCCCTTGCTTCTACCCCAGCCCCTCTACAAGCTATCCCGGCTCAACAGCAAGACTTATCTTTGCAAAGCACAAATCAAATCATGTCCTCTGTATAAATTCCTCAATGATTTCCTCATTGTAACACTTAGAATAAAATCTCAAGTCCTTTCCATGCAACAAAGCCTAGGAAATCCCACTCCATTCTCAGCTCTGCAACTCTTGCCTTGTTGCTGTTTCTTTCTTTTTTTTTATTTTTCATTTTATTTTATTTTATGTTAGACAGAGACAGCATGCATGAGTTGGGGAGAGGAAAAGAAGGAGAGAGAGAAAATCTTAAGCAGGCTCCATGCTGAGTGTGGGGCCCCACGCTGGGCTTGATCCCACTACCCTGGGATCATGACCTGAGTGGAAATCAAGAGTCAGATGCTTAACCAACTGAGCCATCCAGGCACCCCTCCTTGATTCTGTGTTTCTGAAACACTCCAAATCTGCTTCTCCTTCTCCCATTTTCCAGAAAGACCACCCAGACTATCTATCTCAAGTAGCTCCCTTTCCCACTCTTCAGTCCCATATATTCTCTATTCCCAATCTTGCTTTATTTGTCTTCACAGAACTTCTCTATATGTGACATGATTTTTTATAATTTTTAATCATCTTACCTTTGTCTTCTGCTAAAATGTCATCACCATTGTCTAATAAGTTTGCTTTATTCATCTCAATATTCATCTCAATATCTTAGTGCCTAGGGGAGTTCCTAACAACAATTAATGTTCTCTACAAATATTTCTTAAATAAATGAAGACATCAGTCTCACATAATTCTCAGTCTTTTTAATCCTTGAAGGTAGATACTGGATATTATTCATCTTCACAACCCCAGAATCCTAATACATGATACAGCACATTGTAACCACTTAATAAAAGTGTCTCAAATAAATTAGTAATATACACAAGTAGGATTAGCCTCATTTTAGATATGAGGAAACTGGAATCAGAGTGCTTGCTTAAAGAGTCAGGAATCTGTTGGTCTCCAAAGCTATTCCACTGTGCCATGTTCTCTAAACCTGACATCATAGTATACCAATGGGACACTGCAATTAGGATGAGTAGATGGATAGGGCTGGCTCACACCAATAATAAGCCTGCGAACCTGTGATACCAAACAGTCCTAGAGATGAATCAAAATTCTCAGTTCCCTCAGTTTTTGAAAGAATGTCTTTTCCCCCTCTTCAACAACTTAGAAACTCCTTGAGGTAAGAGGATACTTTCTAATTTACTCAATTAGCCATGTGCTCTGGTAGTATTTGGAGAAAACTGTATGTTGATTAATACATAAATTTAATTAAGATATACTTCTTGTTTAGAATGGTGATTTGAGTGAAGATGTTTAATTCTTCCTCTTCCAAGTACCCACGGGAATGACAAACACAAAAATTATCTAGAAAAAGTCTATATAAATCCTAGACACAAGCAAAATGGAATCATATGCATGCCCGCAATTTCAGGCCCTTTCCATTAAAAATATTTCAAGCAAGTCAAGATAAGGTAGTTTTTAATTTCATCTGTGGTTAAAAACATGTGAATAAATAGGATATTTAATATAGTCATAAAAGGAATCAAGGTAAAGAGCAATAATCAAAGAAGAAAAATATCTCTACACCAAAGACAGAATTGAAGCTTCAAATCAAAAAAGTTCTTTAAGTGACAGGCTAAAGTTTTCATTTGTTTGTATTAAATTTCAATACAATATTTAAAAATAAAATCTACACACTTCCAAGCAGAAAAAGTAGGACTTAAAAGCAAATAATCCATTTGTGTTTGGAATCATCTTCCTTACATACAAGACAAAATGCTAAGAAAGAATAGAGCAATGTCTTAAGGCTGTGCCACCTACCTAAAGGATCGTTTGTAGGTGAGAAAAGAAAAAAAAAAAAAAAAAGAACTGCAATAAAAATGCCTGAGAATGGCAAAGAAGTGGTATGAATATTATGGTAATAAAATTAATGAAATTTTACATAGATTCAAGATTCCTCTTAGACTAGTCACAGGACAAAATTTTCCCAAAAAATTCTCTAACTTTTCTTTAGTTAGTTTTATAAAACAACAAACCTAAATCTGGAGATCATCTGAAAAAATCTTGGCGATGATGACAGAGTTGAGGAAAACTGTCAAATATATCATTCTTCCAAAGGAAAAGTGTGCCGGTGCTGGGACAATTTTCCCTCAGATCCATTGCTTGCCCTTACTCTAGTCTGCTTTATACTGAAGGCAGGGATTCCCATAGGCTATGTTTCCAACTGGGATTAGCAGATGAGAGCTATCAAAAGAGTGATGAAAGGAAAATCCAGGAAACTTCATCCCCACCTCTCTTTGTCTTGAGTGGCATTTCCCACAAGAGTTGCGTCCCCCCCACCCCCGCCCCACCCCCACCCCCACTCCACCCCAAGATAGGTCCATCGTGGTTCCTGCTTCAGCCAGGTGACCTGGACAAAGATAAAAATATACTGTCTTTAAATGAAAAAGAAGACACATTATGCCATCTCCCAAAATATAATTATCTAGATGAAAATGTTATGACTGGAAATTAAATATTATATCTGAAAGTTATCCCTATAAATACAAAAAGATCAATATTAGTAGACACAAGAAAATCAATATTATTGTAATTTATTGCTAGCATTTTATATAAACTGATTTCTCATTCTAAAAGAGTCTTTTCTTAGCTATTTCTCTCTTACAGAAAGGCTTATTATATTTCAAGTTATCATTACATTGAATATAGCACTTCTCTATTAATATTTGTTTATATTGGTTCCTGATTTATACTGTTATGAAAAATAATACACAATAATGCAATAAGCATCCTTGAATGTGTACGTGTCTGGGTGTACAAATCAATGCAGATGACTCTATTTTATGGAATATATTTCCAAAAGTGGAATTATTGTGTCCAAAAAATATACACTTTAAAAAAAATTTTAATGTTTGTTTATTTTTGAGAGACAGAGTGCAACAGACAACGAGCAGGGGAGGGGAAGAGAGAGAGGGAGACACAGAATCCGAAGCAGGCTCCAGGCTTTGAGCTGTCAGCACAGAGTCTGATATGGGCTCAAACCCATGAACTGTGAGATCATGACCTGAGCTGAAGTCAACGCTTAACTGACAGAGCCACCCAGGTGCCCCCAAAATATTACAGTTTAAAGCTACACAGACATTGCCAGATCATTTTTCCAAAAGGGCTGAAATTTTTTACCTAACCACCAGCAGTGAATGGAAGTATTCTTCTCTTTGTACCCCTAGAACCAGATTTCACTGTACTTTTTAATTTTTACTGTCTTTATAGATGTAAAGAGATATCTAGCTTTTACTTCAATCTGCATCTCCATGGTTACTAAACAAATACAGAGTCTTCTTACAATGGCAATTTGGATATGCATTTCTGTGAACTGTCTTTCATATCCATATTCCTATTGGGCTATCTGGCTTTTCATGATAGTTCACAAAAGTTCTTTGTATATTAAAGATTAGGAATTCCCAATGTTTTCTATTTCATGGCACTCATTTGTATGTCATCACGGGATAAACAGACTTAGGAGTAAATATATATTTTTACATCATGGGGTAAATAGACTATGAGGCTGGAAGTGACTTTGCTGGACCAGCCTGGGTATTCCAGCCCCCTCCCTGCCGAAAGGAACCCCAAGAAGAGAAACATCTTACCAAAGATGTAACCGATATCAGGTCCTGACTGGACCAGATATAATATCAGCAGTTAATATTACAAAAATTTTCCAAGTCTATTTGACTTGGAACCCATATTTTCTTCATATTGTCCAAAATTTTTATGTTTTGTGTTGTGGCTTCTAAAGTTCATGCCTTTTAAGAAATTTGCCTCCATCTTTGAAATTTACTATAGTTTTTAAAGATTTTCCTCCAAGATTTTTGCAAATCATGTATGATAAGACTAACATTTTATATATATGTGTATATATATATATGTTTAACATATATATGCATATATATGTGTGTGTGTGTGTGTGTGTGTGTGCGTGTGTGTTTATTTTTGAGAAAGAGACAGAGCACAAGTGGGGGAGGAGAAGAGAGAGGGAGACAGAATCCAAAGCAGGTTCTAGGCTCTGAGCTGTCAGCACAGAGCCCTACATGGGGCTTGAACTCAGGAACCAGGAGATCATGACCTGATCTAAAGTCAGATGCTAAACCACTGAGCCACCCAGGACCTCCTACATATGAACATTTTAGAAGATCCTGCAGTAAAAACAAGAACATAAGATGCTTCCAACCTCTGAACAATTACACATATTTGCATTGGCTGATACAAAATGAACAAGAAAAAAATTTCCAGGAATACTTTTAGTTAAACAATATTTTAATAATATTTATCAAGGAAAGGAACATGGTGTCATCTAAAAATCCTTTCCCAGGGCACCTGGGTGGCTCAGTCAGTTTAGCATCCAACTTCAGCTCAGGTCATGGTCTCACAGTTGTGAGTTGCAGACCCACGTCAGGCTCTGCGCGGACACCCTTGAGCCTGCTTCGGATTCTCTGTCTACCTCTCTCTCTGCCCCTCCCCTGCTTGTTCTCTCTCTCTCAAAGATAAGTAAATAAATAATAAAAAAAATTAAAATAAAAATCCTTTTCCCGGGAATTAAGCTCTTGCTCTAGGTGCAGCTCAGTCCCTGCTTTAGCAAACCTCTCGGCTTCTCTTGATCTCAGTATCGGCATTGTTAAAGAGATATGCTGAATTAAACAACATCAGGGACCTTCCTTTCTAACATTCCACAATGCTACTACTCTGCTCAGAGTTACAGGTCAATCAGTCAGAAGAAATCATAGGAAATATATTTTCAGGATATTGGTGGCATTTCCTTGGGGAAGTCCAATGAAAATAATTCCCAGTGTTAGAAACTTAAATTTGTTTTCTGCTCTTTCTTTATGAGAAAGTAATATCTTGATGAATGGTTTTTAAGGACTACATAAGTTCATTGCTGAAGTGACCAAGATTATGGTCTTGCCCATGGGATTACACAATTTACAAAAAGTATTACCTTGGGAATATCTGTTAAAAAAGGAGGAAATGAATTATGGAAAACTAGGCAGCTTTTAGGGGCATTTTGTCAATTCCTTCCATGTTATGCAATAGAACTTCATGAGTCAAGATCAGGGTTCAAAGTAAAATTAGGTATCAAAGCTACACAGTGAAGTTCAAAGTTATATAGTCTTAAAGGTTAGTGTAACTTGGGCTGATTATTTTAAAAGACTGGATTCTTCTGCAACACTGACCAGAATCCAACCTCATTTGACGCTGATACTATTTCATTAATCTTCCATCAGCTTAGAAGTTGCACTGATTTTGCTAAAAGCCAGAATTTATCATTTCTGTTACATGATTCAGGAAAAAAGGTAAGCAGGACATGATCGCTATAATAAAATTCTGCCCATCAATATTAACATTGGCACAAAATCTTGCTATAATCATAGATGAGTTGCCTCCTCTCTCTTTTCTGTTCAAGACATGTCTTATCTGCCTCTGAAGGACCTTTCTTAGATCTCTCTCCAAGTGGAATTCAGTTAAACAAGGTGACACAAAGAGCAGCTATAATAAACTTCTGTATACCTGACATAGGAGAGGATTTTGTTTTGGACTCTGAGGAATAAAAATGACCCTTTTTCCATATGTAATTTTACTCAGTTGGTATGATATCAAAAGATTGAGGCATTCTAAATGAAAAACTAAATATATTGTTGTTTTTGCCTCCTTTTCACCTCCTCATTTTATCAAACACAACCTATCCCATTCAAAACAATAAATGTTGATGCTGTGTATACGTTCTTTTGTGTTTTTACTTTTATCTATGTTCATATAAACATGTATACACAGATGTATGTGCAAATTTGCATACATTTGAATATATACAAATACCTTCCCACAGATACAGATATACACATGCATTTTTCCTTATTTTTGCAGAAAGTTTTGTTTCTTGCTTTGTTCTGAGAATTGACTTCATCTTCTAGATTTTGCCACTATTAACAATGCTGAAGCACCCATCTTTGAACCTACATATTCTTACGTTTGCTTTTTCTATCTCTGTGGATAGATGCCCAGGATGAAGACTGCTTTCTTGGTCAAAGAGTTATTTAATAAAATTCATCAAAGTGTATTTTTCATTTTTTATATATATTGCCAAATTGCTTTCCCCGCAAAACCTAGAAACTTTCACAATTTGACATTGTTTCACCATTATTGTGAGCACTAGGTATTATACAGCTTTAAAATGTTTCCAGTCTGATAAGCATTCAAGATCTCATTATCAATTTAATTTGTACTTCCTGCATTACTAGCGAAGTTAACCATCTTTTCATGTTTGGTGTCCATTTAGATTTGCTCCTCTCTGAATTGCCTCTTCCTGTTCTTTGGTAAATTTCCTATTGATTTGTATCTTTTCTTATAGAATGTTTAAAATCATATTGTACAAATTCTAATCCTTTGTCATCTCTTGCCCCCCAAGGCTACCATTCATCAATTGACTTTGCTAACATTTCACCTTTCAAGTGTGTTATTTTTAATATTGTCAATCATTTCTATACCTTTTTAAATGGTTTTCGAATTTCTAGTCTTTGTTAAAAAGATCCAGCTTCAAAATTGTATATATAGCCTCCTAGATTTTTTCTAAGATATTTATTGTTTAATTTATACATTTAAATATGAATCAATTTGGAATATGATTTTGGCAATTATGTGCAGTGGACAAAATTTTACTTTTTTTTTTTTTTCATACGGAAGCCACTTTTGCCACATCATTTGTCCTTGTGCCATTCCATTCAGTGGAAAGTCTACCTTTGTCAGATTTGAATTTTCATTTATGCCTGGATCTATTTCTGGTTTATTTAATTCCACTGGTCTATTCGCTTATTCCCATGGACTACCACTCATTTGATTATAATAGCTTAATTATATGCCCTGGATCTATAAAGCACGCCTCCCCTATTCATCTTTAAAACAATTTTTATTTGCATATAGCTGACACACAATGTTACATTAGTTTCAGGTGTACAGCATAGTAATTCAACAGGTCCATATGTTATACTATGCTCACCATACGTGTAGCTACCATCTGCCATCAGACAACACTACCATAATATTACTGACTATGTTCCCTATGCTGTATCTTTGTATGCTGTATCCATGATGTATTCATTCCTCAAAAAATTAAAAATATTGGATCAGATGATTCAATAATTCCACTACTGGGTATTTACCCAAAGAAAATGAAAACATTAATTTGAAAATATATATGCACCCCTATGTTTCCTACAGCATTATTCACAGTAGCCAAGATATGGATACAACCTAAGTGTCCATCAATAGATGAATGAATACAGAAGGTGTGGTATATATTTTTCATCATTTTCTACAAGTTTCTTGGCTATTGATGACTTAATTATTCTATACAAAATTCAAGATCATTTTATTCATTTATGAAAATCTCGATATTTCTACAGGGTTTATAGAAAAGGAACATTTTTTAGCACATATATTTCTCAGCAAGGTAATTTTGACTTTAATTTTAGTTGTCTTTCTCTTATGCTCACTGGAAAAACTCATACAAACTGGCCTGGAGGGAGATGTTTTTATTTGAAGTATGAAGTATATTATAAATCTTTGGAATAACTCTGGTAATGCGACATTTATTCCTCTGTGTACACATAGGAACGAGAAGGTTAAGTTTCCATAGAAAACAAAAAAGAAAATATTTTGTTTTATTATTCTCTTTGTATCTCAAAAGAAAAATCTATCACAATGCTTTAGGGCTAATAAGGGGGATATAGTGGAGGAAAAATGTAGTATTTTTCCTTATTTTCATAATCGACACGTTATCTCATATCCCTTCTTGCTGTGGTCGGGCATAGTTTACTGTAAGGTGTAGCAATACAGATTTAAGAGACATGTCAGCCTGAGACACTTGACGAAATACCTGTGCAATGGAAATCCTATCATTTGACACATCTGCTCTGAGGACAAGTAAGAATATCTTCATTTTCTAATTTTCATTAAAATTCTTTATATTTTTTTCTTAAAATAGCTTTTGAATTTTGTGACACGTTAGATCTTTGGGGAAAAAAACTAAATTTAATTGCAATGAAGAATTTAACAGGTTTGCCATTTTACACACGAATTCAAATCCTGACTCAACTGTGTGACTTTGGGCAAGTTATGTAAACATTCTGTCTCTCATGCTCTTCATCTATAAAATATTGCTAATGTTAGAAACTATTTGCAAAATTACCAAAATTAAATGGAACTAAAGGATTTCATACAGTGCCTGGCAACCATGGTATTCTAAATACTAAAGCTATTGCTACAGGTAGTAGGAAATAGATAAAGCTTTATTTATTACAAATTTACATTGTATCTATATATTACTCTTACAAATAAGGCCTCCGCTATTTCTTCCTAAAAGAGCGATATAATTTGATTTTTTAAAAAGTATTAGTTTTTCCATTCAACAGAAGTATACTGAGCACTAATTATGAGCCACATTCTATCCTGCACACTGAGGGTACAAATGGAAATTCGATAGGTGGACTCCCTTCTCTGGTGTAGCCTACCTTTTAATGATAAAATATACATCAAAAAAAATAATCAAAATAATTAGGTTACAAAAAGCATTATAAACAACATAGCATGATGTGACACAGTAACTCAGTAATGTATAGCAATTACATGTCTGAAAGTTTCATCTGAAGGACCCCTGGGTGGCTCAGTCGGTTAAGTGTCCAACTTCGGCTCAGGTCATGATCTCCTAGTTTGTGGGTTCCGGCCTCGTGTCAGGCTCTGTGCTCACAGCTCTTGGAGGCTGGAGCCTGCTTCGGATTCTGTCTGTCTGTCTGTCTGTCTCTCTCCCTGCCCCTCCCCTGCTCACACTCTGTCTCTCTCTAAAATAAACATTTAAAAAAAAAAAGAAAGATCCATATGAACAGTTCGGAAATGTTTATAATATATATGCTATTTTATCTCAGGTGTGACGTAAATATTTATTTTACAAGGTGACAATGTAATATTTTTTAAATTGAGAAATAAAGATCTCCTTTAAAGAAGCTGATTAAATCATTTATAATTACTACAGAAATTACTTAATGGGTACTTCAATTCACAAAATATTTTGGGAGCCCAATTATGTTCTAATTACATGGTAGGTGTAGAGCTATATAATTAGGTCCTAGAAATACAAAGATTTAGAAAACCCAGGCCATGTCCTCAATAGCCATAACTATAACTATATGATTAAGACTGTATTAGGTATTTATAAAGTAACACAGGATTCCAGGAAGAGTACTCTCTTCAATAAATATATACAACATTTTATTTATACTTGTGGACTTTTAATGAAAACTGTTCTCTTATGAGACAGTGTTATCTCTCCCACCCTTGCCAAACCACTGGATACTCAGAATAGGAATGAATAAAATTGAACCTGTCTTTTCTTTTTATGTCTTTGTATGTTTTTTTATTTATTTTTTAATGTTTATTTTTGAGGAGAGAATGAGAGACAGAGAGAGAGCGCATGAATTGGAGAGGGGAAGAGAGAGAGAGGAGCAGAGGATCCAAAGTGGGCTCTGTGCTGATAGCAGAGAGCCCCCTGCGGGGCTCAAACTCACAAACCATGAGATCATGGCCTGAGCTGAAGTCAGACACTTAACTGACTGAGCCACATAGGTGCCCCTCTTTATGTCTTTTTAAGTATCACTTTTATTTCTTGTCTCTGGATAAAATGAAGAAATTTACTTGAAGGCAAGCTCTTGGAAGAGGTCCTGACTTGAGGGCCCATCCTCTTTCAGTTGGAAAGATAAGAAATTGCCTTCATTAAACCCCAAAATGACCCAAACGAACAGACAAACATCTTTCTGCTTGATCCAAATCTGCTCCTGCTCACATATTCTCTATTTTAATCAGGAAATCACTACTCACTCATTTACCTGAAACAAACATATTTGAGTTTCCTTTTATACTGCTACTGCTCACATACCATTATTCATCAGTATCCCGAGTCCTATCTCTTCTAGTTTTCTCATGGCAACTGCTTTAGGTCACATCCTTATCATCTTTATCTAAGATCATAGCAATGGCTGCCTAACTATTCTCTCACATCATCAGTCCATTAGAGCTAATTTTTTAATGGCAAAATGTGATGGTATTATCCTACCAGTTACCTCCAAGGAAAAAAAAAATACAAACTCCTGTCATGCTTTACTTCTGGCTATATCACCTCTCCTGCTCTATGGATTCCTGTATTGCAACTTCCCATTATTGCAGAATGCCCCAGACTCTCTCTTTTGCATGGAATGTTCTTCACTCCCTTAACCACCTGAAAACCTCAGCCCTTAAGATGGAGTTTAAATATCACCTCCTTTGGGACATCTTCCTCACAGTCCCAAACTGAGGCTGCTTCCTCAGCATTCACATCAAAGCACACTGATTTATCAGTACTTTTCACTGGCTCAGTCGCTGGACCGTGAGCTCCTTGGGAACCGTGCCTTAGACATCTAGATATCTAGCACGGCGCTTGCTAGAAAAACGTTTCCTGACTCCTCACCTCACTTGAAAGTCCATTCCAACATGAAAATTGACGCATAGAAAACTCGCACTTTGACCTTTGGAGCCAGTTACCAGTTACTAAGAAGGAAAAAATGACTCTCAGCTGGTCTTGCTCTGGACCATGAAGACAGTGATTTTTGCCATCAGTAGAAGCAATGGAATCAGTGAAATATGCCTTCTGTATTTGAGACCATACTTGTAATATGAAGAAGCAACCACTAGAGAGTAATGTACAGCCAGATGGTAGGAATGGATTTTTCTAATAAACTACAATTTACCAAATGGGTTTTCTATTAAAAATTATGTTTAGGGGCAACTGGGTGGCTCAGTCGGTTAAGCATCCGGCTTCGGCTCAGGTCGTGATCTCGTGGTTCGTGAGTTCGAGCCCCGCGTCGGGCTCTGTGCTGACAGCTCAAAGCCTGGAGCCTGTTTCAGATTCTGTGTCTCCCTCTCTCTCTGCCCCTCCCCCGCTCATGCTCTGCCTCTCTGTCTCTCAAAAATAAATAAACATTAAAAAAATGTTTTTAATTATGTTTAAAGGGATCAACCTCCTTAACAATACAACAAATTATATTTGGATATTTAATAACAATAGTATCATGCTGACTTTACATACATGATCACAGTCCATAGCTTCTCATCCTTTCTGAGATTAAAGGAAGCCAAGGACATAAATACACACATTTGTGCAAGGTCTTAGATGGAAAATCAATCCTGGTGAAGTCGTGTGTTGAGTCATTACCAAAAACCTGACTTACTGATCCACATTTGAAGAAGAGGGAGTCTATGTTTTATGTCCCTTTCATCACATAAAGCTCAGGGGAAAATGGAAAAACAGAAGTTCTCATAAGTCTACATCTCAGGTCCATTATAAACATTCTAATATGAGGATTTTCTCAGGGAAAAAGCTAGGAAACATTGTAGAAGGGAAATACAATGAATAAACATGCCTATTATTTCCCAGAATTTGAATGGTCATATCCAGGAACAACCCAATAATGTGAGCAATACACTTTCAAATGCAGAAAGAACAAAATGTTAAGTGCTAAGCAATTTCCTCTATTTTATCTTTATAAAATCTTATTCTTTCATTATATATTTCATCTTAAATATTAATTTCTTCCTGCATCTAAAAATGCTCACTATATTACATGTTTTCTCTTTGTTTCTTTTATCTATCCAGAAACTGACAGTACCTTATGTAGACTATCTTCCTGTGCTTTCCTATTTTTAATCAAAAATTTTTTTCTCTCCATAAAAAGGCAAAACAAACCATAAACCTTCTAACAACTCTAACAAATCCACTATGGCCCACTGGCTGTTACAGTTTAGAAAACCCATACATCAATATGTTCCCTTTTTAATCAAAAAGTGGGGGGGGGGGAGACAAAAACTGTTAATAAGTCAAACTACTTTGATAATGAATTGCTATTTTTTAAAGGACCAGGATATACACAGGCCCAAGCACAGTCTGCTTCCGAAACTTCCATCAAAATTATAAGTAAGGACCTCATTATCTCCCCTTTACTTATTCTGTGCAGGCAAATTGCCTCTACCTGCACCAGGCATCAGGCTCAGAACTAGCATGGTTACAGTAGACACATCTGACTTAGGTTAAATGTTTCACTTCATTTTTTCAGATATTTATATATTTATTGTTATAAAATGTCTTGCCAACTCAGTGTACATTATCAACAGAATAAAAGAATAAAATAAGAATGAGAATAAATAAGAATAAAAATCAATTTAATTGGACCAAGGTTGGGCCGTGGAACTGGCATTTTGAAGTCCTTCTGGTGACTTAAAAATGATTTTCTGGTGATTTTAATGAGGAATCAGAGGAAGAATCTCTTCTCTATAGAAAAAGAGCTTTGTACATGGTAAAGTTGTATGTTGAAGTACTTAATGTGGCTAGGTTTTTTTAGTCTCAAAAACAACTGGTTTCATATCATATCAAAGGCTCTTAGTAAAAAACAAAAAACAAAAAAAAATGATGTTAAAAAAGTTGAGGTTGGGGCACCTGGGTGGCTCAGTTGGTTAAGCGTCCGACGTCAGCTCAGGTCATGATCTCAGGGCTGGTGGGTTTGAGCCCCGCCTCGGGCTCTATGCTGACAACTCAGAGCCTGGAGCCTGCTTCAGATTCTGTGTCTCCTCTCTCTCTCCCCTTCCCCCACTCACGCTCTGTCTCTCTCTCTCTCTTCAAAAATAATAAACATTAAAAAAAATTAAAAACAAAATTGAGGTTATGTTTCATCATGACAATTGACAATGACTGTCCATGTAAGTTACTATGAATGAATTTTTAAAGAGAACATGGAATAGTGACACATATTTCACATTGGAATTTTTATTTAAATTGCATTTATTCTAATCACATTTGACATACATATCCTGTTATGAAATTTACTTCTTGTTCTATTTTAAGTATTAATAAGTTTCAAGCCATTTATTTATTTATTTATTTATTTATTTATTTATTTATTTATTTTAGTGTTTATTTTGAGGGAGAGAGAAATAGAGTGTGAGAGCAGGGGAGGGGCAGAGAGAAAGAGAGACACAGAAGCTGAAGAAGGCTCCAGGCTCTGAGCTGTCAGCACAGAGCCCAACACAGGGCTGGAACCCATGAACCACTGACCTGAGCCAAAGTCGGATGCTCAACTGACTGAGCCAGCCAGGTGCCCTGTCAGGATCTTTATTTTGTAAATAGCTCTTACATTAAATAATAAATTGCTGAAATAAATATTGCTATAGAGAAAACTGCATTTAATTTTCTGAATACAATGCAATCTTTTATTCTTATGCTTGAAATAAAAATATTTCCAATAAGATTGACATACATTCTGTCTTTTCCTGTAGGAATTATGATTAAAAAGGCAAACCTCCACTGACCACCACATTAAGCTTTCTACCAAACTCCCTCCCTTATAAGTGTATTTACATTTCAGTATCTGGCCTTTGTCCCTGAAGTTCTGGAAGCTTTGTCTATGTCACATGCATAGCACATTTTAATACCAAGCATTAAGAGTAGGAATTAAATTTAAATGTTCTTAAAATGCTACCTTAGAGAAGTCTCAGTTTTAATTTTAGCACAGTTTCTCTAAAATGTGTTTTTACAACATATAGCCCTCTTTGGTTACAATCAGAATAATTACCTTCTCATATTTATCTCTTTAAATGATCAAGTTTAATAAACATTCATTTATTACCCACCTATACAAGACAGCTTCTGATATATTTTTTAATTATTTGAAATACAATGTTCTGTTAAAGGATATCAGTTAACAAAATGTGAACCAGTCAAGTTCACAATGACTTATTTCTCCTAGTTTACTATTTTAATCAGAGCTAAGTTACTGAAAAATCCTAAGGCCTGAAGTTTAAAAATGAATTAATAAAGGAAATAAAATTCTCAAGTTTCTGATATTTTGATATCTCAATCCTGAGATCTGACTCACAATGGATGCAATGTTCTATGCATTATTATATTTGAACTACATACAACTTGAGTGATTTAGAATTTATTTAAACAATTTTCCACTCCAATATTAGGATAGAAAACAAAACCCAAAATTTCATCCCCTTTCTTCCTTACTTCCTTAGTACAGTGTATGTGAGTTTATGCATTTATATTAGGTGTGTATTTATTTATGCATTACTTCACCAAAATTAATACCAATTCCATACCAGAAACTGTGGTAGGCACTGGAAATTAAAGAGGAAGAAAGAATAAGAAAAACAGGCAAAATCAATTTTGAAATGCATTATCATTGCACACTTTAAATCATAGAGCATTAATGGATACAGTAAGCTGGGATATATACCTTTTCAGTCAAGGACAATTTCATATAACAGTAAAGTTACCTGCCTCCATTAATTAATATGGTTACATATATTTGTCAAATACTTTTGCATCTTCAAATCGTCCCTAGACTACAGAGAGGACCACGTTGTAGATGAGAAGGAGAAGGAGGATAGGAGGAGGAGAAAAAGAAATGAAAAGATTGTAACTTCTGTTTATGGCAACAGGGTAGACTGAATAATTTGAAAACCTTCAAACAATGAAACAAATTTTCTGGAAAAATAAAATAATCCCTGTTAAAGGAATGATTGATCTGTAAGAAAATAAGGGAAATCCTTAGGGGTTGATATCAAGGAGGAAAATAAATTCCAGAGAGATGAGAACAAACTTATTCTGGGAATATGCTGGGTATAGCGACTAATCTCAGCAAAAAAGAGGCTTAGAGCAGGAATGGAGCCTTTTCAGAGATCTGGAGCAAAACTCCCTCAAAAGCTAGGACTCTCAGTGAGCCATTCAGTCAGTGAAAACAAAAAAACAAATTAAAAAGGAAGGAAGGAAGGAAGGAAGGAAGGAAGGAAGGAAGGAAGGAAGGAAGGGAGGAAGGAAGAAAATGAGATGAAAGAGAGGTGAGAAGGGAGCTTGTTTTTCTTAACCTAGGCTCCAGGGTCTGAAAAAAGGACTTTCTTAAGAATCCATAAGCATAGGCCAGTCAAATTAAGGTTTAGATAAAGGAATACACAAATGTATGGAGAAAGCATACAAGCATTGACTGGTAATAATAATAAGTTCATCATAAGAAAAAAATTGTAACTACGTGTGGTGATGGATGTAACTAAACTTGTGATGATCATTTTGCAAAATGTACATATATCAAATCATTTGTTGTACATCTGAAACAAATGTCAATTATAGTTCAATAAAAAACTTAGATTAATGACAAATTTCCTAGAAAAATACAATTTAACATTTATACTCCATACGGCATTTGAAAACTAAATCAGTAGTTAAAAATCTCATCCAAAAAGAAAACTTTATGCCTAGATTTGTAGGTGAGTTCTTCCAGACATTGAAGGGATAGATAATTCTATCAACTAATTCCAGTTAACTGAAGTATAGAAAATATTCTTCAATCATTTTATGAAGTTGCTATAATCTTGATACCCAACCACATAACTATAGGATGAAAAATGAATAGACCAATCTAACAAATTAACAAGGATGCAAGTATCCTAGATCTAATTTTAGCATGTCTAATACATGACAACCCAATTAGGTTCATCCCAGGAATAGAAAGATGGTATTATCATTTAAAAAGTGATTAACAGAAGTCATCACATTAGTAGGAAAAGGTGATAACTTCAATAGATTCAGAAAAAACATTTAATAAAATTCAGCATCTATACATCGTTTAATAATCAGCAAGCCAGAATTAAAAAGGCAACTACCCCAATCTTATGCTTGCTGATTAAATACTGGAATCCTCTTTAAAAGTAAGGAAAAGGGAGACACCCCTTTTATTCCCCACTGTACAGTAGATCCAAGGCAGCATGACTGGAGTTTTAAATGAAGGTATTAAGAAAGGATATTCCAGACACATGGGAAGCATTGTAAAAAGGCATGGATGCACGGAAAGTATGAAGCCATTTCAATACGGTTGGAACATAAATTGGGAGAGAGGAGGAGAGGGCAATGAAAGGAGACTAGATTAGAAATGTAGACAAGAATCTGGTCTTATAGAGCTTTGGATTGAGACGGGGTTTTATTTTAGAGATGATAAGGAGCCAATTTCAATATAGAATACTGAATCCATATTTTAGAGTGATCTCCATGGTAAATATGAGGACGACTATTCAGAAGGGGGAAGACTAAAATATATTTTTACTCAGGTAAGGTAAATCTAGACTTTGTCTTCACCTTGTATCCCCATCTGACATATAGAAAGTACTCAAAAAATACCTGTCAATATTTAAACACTGTGAACAGGAAAATAAGGACATGCAGAGGAATGGGTAGATTTAGAGATGGTAAAAGTGAGTGTATTCAGGATTTAGTGATCTATCAAATGCAGAGATTGATATAAGAGTATGAATCAAAGATGCTAAATATTCCGGCCTGGGTGAGTGGTAGAACTATAACTGAGAGAAGAAATAAAGAAGGAGCATCTGATTTGAGGCATAAAAGAATGGTCTCATTTTTGTCAGACTGAGTTTGGATTGTTTGTGGGACACCCACGGGAAGAAGTTTCAGGGAAGGTAGAACTAAGCCTCTGGAGTGAAGGGAAAGAAGTCTGAGCTAATGATATAGATGTGTAAATGTTTTGTAATTGCCAAGGTCCCATATCAGTAATTCTGGATGTTAGAAAAGATGATATTCTCTAGTATAAAGTAAAAATGTCTGCCTTTCTTATTCAGAGAAAATGTTCCACATGGTTTACAAAGAAATATCAGTACTTTGGGGTTTTACTGCTTTGGGGGGTGGGGGTTGTTTCTTTATTCGTTTGGTTTGGGTTTTAGCAGACTTGACCACTGCCCACCCACCTACCCACCCACTCCCAAACATACGGATACTGACTATTTTGATGAAAAATGCTTGCCCGAAGTCACCCAATAACCTTACTGAAATTTGGCCACTTCTTTATCTAAAGTGATGAGAATCAGAAATAGCACTAGAACATAACTGAGCTACTAGGATTATTGTATCTGTGCTGTGAAAACAAATGCAACCAATATTAACCCAAGTGGTTTCAAATGTCCCACCTCTATGCTTAATATTTTGGTAACATTTCTTCAAATGTCTTGAAACCCACAAAATCAAGAGTAATTGAAGCACTTTTGTCAAATCCCTCACTTTAGGACAGTTTTTTGAATTGGAAAATTAAAAATGAAAGTAATTTTCCCTCAGTTGGAAGGATATGTTGTATATGAAACAAGATTTTCTCAAGGAACTATGGTAGAAAAGCAAGTAAACAAGTGCTCATCTATTTGGAAACACGGATGACCTGAGTACATCTTGATGACGCTGAGTGAGTGGTTCTACATTAGCCTGTTCATTCTTCTATTTTCATCCTTCATCTTCTTCACCAAACATCATGTACATAACTGGGCTCTTACAGGATTCTCTGTGTAATCAAGGAGACCATTCTATGATGGCACTTTCTTTATTTCAGTTGTAATTGCTAATCAGAATGGTAGGCATCAGAAACCAGCCCCATTCTATACAGCTACTTGAGATGCTGCTGTCTATGGCAATAGGGGATGAGGTCAGTAAAATGTTCTGGGCAACCTTCTCGCATTTCGCTTAGACATTTAACCCACCCCCAACTGGCTTTTGTAAATTCTGTCCCCAAAATTAGTCATCTGTGATCTCTCAATCTCATAAAGTTCATAAAATTGGGTTAACAGATATTGACGTTCTTTTTTTTTTTCTTAAATCTTTATCTTGTCACTTTTCCAGAGGCTTTACACTAATTGTACACCTTTTCCCACCCCACACCCCGCGTTTTTTCTCTCACCAGCAGGTTAGGTTGTTTTAAAAAAAAAAATAGTAATGAAGTATTTTAGCATAACTATATACACCACATGGTGGGAAAATAAACATTTCTCATGATTAAACTAGAATTCACAGTGCAAATAAACAGTGATGTACAAAGTTCATTGAGAGTTATTTGTCACCAATCATTTGTAAGGTCAACGCTTCAGCAGAGTGACTGTCATATTTGTGGTTACTGAACAATATGCACTGAGGATGACATAAAAATCTACTTGTGGTATTTATACAGAGCTTATCAAGAAATTATGTTGGCACTGAACATCTAAGCTGCTTTTAGGAAATACAAAAATAAAAAGTGAATATAAAGAATGATAACATGTCAATGTGGAAATTTATGAAAAACATGGAAGAAAAATTGAAATAGAAATCAATAGTTATGTTCATGGGGAGGGAGAAGAAAGTAAAGACTGAAGCAGGTAGCAAGAGAGTGTGAAGAGAGCAGGTAGAAAGAGAAAGGTGAATAAGAGATATTAAAGGGCAGTAGCATTACTGTAGAACTAGAAATGAATTACCTCATCGACGGAAATAATAAAATGGAAAAAACAAAAGGAATATAAATGATATAAAAACATATTTCTATTTAAACCTAAATTTACAATAAAATCTGAAGTTACCCCAGGCCATTCAGAATATTCCTAGTATTTGGTTACTGACTGCAGAGGTAAGCACTTGGGGGGCAGTGATTGTGCTAAAATACAATTACTAACAGCATTTGGTTTCTTGTTCACATTCCATGCAGAATATTATAGCAAGGTATCAGAAAATGTGAAAGTAAGACCACGGAACAACTCTTAAACTTTAAGACTAGAAATAAAATCAATGAGGATTTTAATAACAAAATTAGATTCTGATATATTGTCTCCAGTGAGAAAATAGTGAAAAACTGTTAAAAGTAATAAATGCACATATGATAATTGTTCATTAGATATTTTTGTTTTAAAGCAGCAGAAAATAATTATTAGCACCAGAGTCTGGATTGTTGTAATAGCCTCATATCTATTCTTCCACTGTCAATAGCCAGTCTGTTGTGGGGCCTTTTAAAGGTAAGAGATCACATCACTCCTCTACTCAAAAACTACCAGCCAGCATAAAACGCAAGGTCATCCATGCCCTTCAGGATCCAGCTTCTGGCCCTCTGTTACCAAATCACTGATTACTCCCCTCCTGGCTCATTCCTATCTGGCCACACTGGCCATAACCATTCCTCAAATATTCCACCCACGTTCCTGCCCGGGGCCTGAGCACTTGCTATTCCCCCACCTAGAACAATCTCTCCTCAGCTACACATTTCATTTTCCGTAGAAGTTTTCCCTGACCACCCTGTTTAAAATACCAATCCCTCCCTTTCTCTCCCCTTCCTCTGCTCTAATTTTCTCCATGACACATCAGTCATATTTTCTTTGTTTATTGGTTTGTTCCACATAGAATAGTGCCTATTACCTACTGGACACTCAACGAATATTTTTGTTAATGAACACTCCATATCTTCGATGAATTGCCAATTGCCTACCCTCACATTGTTATGTGCCAAGGCCTGTTTGAGTTTTTGTTTGTTTGTTTTTTCACATGGATTAGCCCATCAAAATCCTCATAACAACACTATGAAATACAGCTGCACTTTAAGCACTAAGTTTTGTTGTCATTTTTTTTTTCACATCCACACTAGCAACTAGCAAGGAAACTAATCCTGTTTTACAGTCAAGAAAACTGAGGCATAGAAATTTTAACTATCTTGCCCAAGAGTAAATAGCCAGTAGGTGGTACAGCCAGGATTCCAACCCAGTTGGTCAGCAGAGTTCCATGCTCTCAACTGCTAAGCTCCACCACTGCTACAGGAACAAATGGATCAAGACGACCAGAACACCAATGTTTGTGCAATGCCTTATGAGTTTCAAAATCTGTTCATACACAGGGGAAGTATAGTGCCGTTGTTTTACTAGTAAAAAGAGAGTATATTTTCTCTTCTTGACAAATTCAGTATAAATTTGAAAACATCTCCATTTAGTATTTAGGAAATACTTGGCATATAACTGGTGCCAAGCCAGTCCCTAAAGGAAAAGAGATAAGAATTTATGGAACAGAGTTCTGTGTTCAGGATGCTTACATTCTGTTGTTTAAAACAGGAAATATAACACATAATAATAGATACTGTGATAATTACTCTAGCAGAGGCTTATACAATGTTCTATGGCATGCATATAACTAATATTGCTTTACGGTAGGCGAAGAAGAACTTATAAGTGTGAGTGAAAGGCAGCTTTAGAACAGAGAAGATGAACAGACCATTGCTCTGCAGAAAAGAGAGAGGGAAAAAAAAGGCATTCCAGGTAGAGAGCTTATCCTGAGCCAACCATGAAGGCATGAAAGTGAGAGCATGGCAAAAGTAAGCCAAAACAGACAATTCTGTGTGCAGAAATTGTTGAGTGGGTATGAGAGAGTGGCAAGAAAGAATACTAAAAGGTAGATTGGGCCCAGGTTATAAAGCAGATTGAACTTTCTCCTGTATGAATTGGGAAGATAGCTAAGTAAGAACGTTAAATTTACTCTTCAGGATTGTAGAGGATTTGTGTGAGGCAAGAGCTGAGGAAGAACCCGAAAACTCCTTGTAATTAAAAAAAAAAAATTAGTGTTTATTTATATATTTTGAGAGAGCGTGAGTAGAGAGGGGCTGAGAGAAAGGGAGAGAAAGAATCCCAAGTGGGCTCTACAGAGATGTCAGCACAGAGCCCTATGTGGGGCTCCATCGCACATACTGTGAGATCACAACCTGAGCCAGAATCAAAAGTCAGACACTTAACAGACTGACTCACCCAAGTGCCCTAACACCTTGCAATTTTTGGAACATCCTGGGTAAAATCCTGCTGTGAATATCAGTAAGGAAACCCAAGGCCACATTGGAAGTTTCTTAGTTTTTGCACAGAGTTGGCTTCAAAGCAACTTAGAAAAACAAAACAGCCCCCAGAGTGAGGTGTGTCCCCTCCTGGGGCTTACAGAGGATACAAAGGCAAGTACCGAGGGAGTTACAAGCCAATTATCATGATAGAGGCCAAAGTAAACTATTTGACTCCACTGAGCCTGAAGGCCCTGGAGGAAACTTAGTCACTTTACTTCTGTAAATGCTCCTAAAAAAGCGACTGACTTTTCCTTAAGTATTGTTTGCCCTTTGCTTTTTTTCCCTTCCCATACACACACTAGCAAGCAGATTGGAAACTAAATTTTTTACTACTTCTTTGAAAAAAGGACTGCTAAGTTATAAATGGTTAGGAGTCATGTTAGATAATCAGACAATTACTCTACATTTTATTCTGAATTAAAGACCCTTTTAAGTCAACTGCTCAATAGTGTTGAATTATTTTTTAACGTCATGAATCAAGGTATGCTATTGTCCTCACTGAGCTCACCAAAATAAGAGGGCAGCACTGCAGATGATCAATAAATCTCTACTGGTTTGATACTATTTCTATGATAGAACCCTTGTTTCCAGAATAAAGCTGTTTTTTCTAAAAGCTTCTGGAAAAAAATTAGAGGATCATAATAATGTCTATAATTTGTGTATCAAATTTCCTCTTAAAATTTTTTTTTCATTCACTCTATCTCATTTAATCCTCACAAACACTCCATGAGATGGTATTATCAGATCTGTTAAGTAGATGAGAAAACTTTATTTTAGTGGTCTTCCAACTTGTACTTGGAAATCATTTTGTAATGGTTTAAGTTATTGTTTAAAACATGCCTTTCCCTATCTTAATGTGTGACTGAGACTCATTACTAACTCAGATTGATTTACAGAGGTTTAAATGGCTTCCTTAACCACAAAACAGGTAGAGAGTAGCATTAGGACGCCAAATTCAGGGGCACCTGGGGGGCTCAGTCGTTTAAGCCTCTGACTTGATTTCAGCTCACGTCATGATCCCAGAGTCGTGACATGGTGCTGTGTAGGGCTCTGTGCTGGTTATGGAGCTGGCTTAAGATACTCACCCTCTTCCTCTGCCCCTCTCCTGCTTGTGTGCCTGCATGAGCTCCCTCTCCCTCTCTCAAAATAAAATAAAATGATGATAAGATAAGATAAAATAAGATAAAAATAAAGGCTGAAAATTCCTGTCTTCTGACACTAACCCATTGTTTCTCTCCAGTATCAGGTCTCAGAGAAAACCACCAAATTCAACAATAATTTAAGTCACTCCAATAATCAATAATCCATGATACTTAACACTGATACTTTAGCCATTTGTATTATGTAGAGTATGTGATTATTTTAAAGGTTAAAACTTTTTAAGTTCCATTAATTCAGATAGCTTCAATAAGATCATCTAGTATCTAGATGCTACCCTGGACCCAGATTTACCTGAAAAGAAAGAAATACGTAACTGAAAAGAAAGTGTTTCTCAACCAAACTATTACAATACAGAAGGTAAATTAAGTAAGACTTACAAGTCTTATTGTCCAAATAGAGTTCCGTTTCCTCAGAGATTTAGATAATTTCTGATCTTCTACTGTTGTCAAGGCAATGTTGTCTAAGAAGCCTTTAGCAATTCTTTAGATCTGAATTCTCTAAGAATTCCTGTATTACAAAATAGAATTATAAATCACTTTGTATTCTGAATACAAAAAAAGTTGGCTAATTTTTTTTCTTAAAAATAACTTCCCAATCAAAATTTAAGTTCATGGAGAACAAGGAAAATAATTTGTTTTCACTAGAACTCTCCACATCTTGTACACTAGGACTAGGCATGAGACTAATATTTGCTACATGTTTGTTGAGTTCTTAGAAAACGCACGTTCTCAACAAATGCAGGGCTGGGGAGGGAGGGTCAGTTGATCAGTGATGCAAGTTATAAATTACCCATTTAGTAAAAGAAACAGTCATGCAGAACTTGTACTGAAAAAGGTCTTTCTAACTGCAGAAGTTATTTTATTTCATTGTAAAGTAATAAAATCACAGTTCCTTATCCTAATGTGTGATTCAGACTTATTACTAATTCAGATAGTCCTTGGATCTAATTAGTAGATTTTATTGTTTTTATTTTTTCCAACATATGTACAGCCAAATTCCAAAGATGTGTCTTTTTTTTTTTTTTAACATTCATTGAAACTATTCTTTGCACATCACTGAACTCAGCATCTTGTAATTCTTATAACTATTATGGAGCATGCAATTGGCTTCTTTTATGAAGAACTGAAAATAGAGAGTTACCCTGTTGAATTAAAGACTTGAGACTCGAAAGAGTGTTCTGTCACTGCTTTCCATTTCACTTGATATCTTTACATTCTGGTGATTAGGTTGTTTGAAAACTTCCAAATCAGCATAAAGAAATCAGAACACTCTGGGTTCTGTCAGAGACACTTACAACGTCTCTCTGATTTACATTGTATACCCAGAGGGTAGAAATAGAGATTTCTCTATTTTGGATAAAATATAACTCAGGCACCAAATAATATATAATAAAAGTAACGACAGTACTTCCTCATCTCCTGTTAGTGTTTGAAACAGCATAAAGGAGACAGTGTCCTGGGAATTTTTTTAGTGTTCATTTGTGTTAAAACCTATGTACTCCTTCCTTTAGAACATTTTATATATATATTTTTGTTTAATTTTAAAAAGTGCTGTTATAGTATTTCTAAAATTAGAAATCACTTAGGAAATATGATCTTTAGGTATATTGGTTTACTTGTCTTCCAACATCTTTTTGCTTCCCCTTTATAAAAAGTGCCAGATAAAGCTAGAGGGGGGAAAAATGTGCATCTGTGTGCAGATCCTAAGAGTATTCCCCTGCCTGTTACTATTGCTGCATAAAAAAAAATTTTTTTTTAATGACTCCAAATTTCATAGTATAAAGTAACAATTATCTTATCTGCTCATGGATCTTGTAGGAATGGGGCAGGGCATCTCAGGGATGGCTTATCTCTGCTCCACATTCAGGGCTCTGAGAATTCAAGGCTAGATAATCAAGACAGCTGAAGTCTGAAATCATGTAGACGTTTCTTGTCTCAACATGGCTGGTGCCTGAGTCAGGATGACTTATAGAGTGTTTCCATGAGGTCTCCCCCACACGACTTCATTTCTTCATCACATGGCCACCTTACCATGGTGGTTGCCGTATCTCTTATCTACCAGAGACGCTCTTGGCTCATGGCTCCAAGAGATAGTGTTCCAGCAAACAAAGTGAAGACCGTTTAGTCTTTTATGACACAACCTCAGAAGTCACACAGCATCACTTCTGTATTTTATCAGTCACAGCAGATTCAAAGCCCATCCTGACTCAAGGGAAAGGGAGTAAGATCTGCCTTTGATGCAGGAGTGGCAAGCCTACACTGTAAAACAGCGTGTAAAAGAGCAGAAGATATGGGGCGCCTGGGTGGCTCGGTCGGTTAAGCGTCCGACTTCGGCTCAGGTCATGATCTCATGGTCTGTGAGTTCGAGCCCCGCGTTGGGCTCTGTGCTGACCGCTCAGAGCCTGGAGACTGTTGCGGATTCTGTGTCTCCCACTCTCTCTATGCCCCTCCCCCGTTCATGCTCTGTTTCTCTCTGTCTCAAAAATAAATAAACGTTAAAAAAAAAAAAAAAGAGCAGAAGATATGGTGGGGCCAAGTTTGGGAAATGAAATCTGCCACAAATGGGCTCAGTCTTTTATGTCTGTGTCCACTGGATATATGAGTGGAACTTGCTTGATGAAGGAGACTTGCTTGGCTGTGCTGCCTTTTTATCTCTCATATCAATTAGCACTTGCTACATTTTGCACTCAACAAATGTTTATTGAACCTGCATTTGAAGTAATCCCATCATCTTTCCAGTGAGGTCCCAGGAAAACCTTCATTTACTGTCACAAGAGATAATGATTATGAAAATGACAGTGAATATTAATTTTCCAATTATCTCAGTTGCAGGCATAAAACTGCACTAAATTCATGTATCAGCTCCCTAAAAGACAGTATTTCCTAGCTCAGACTCTGATGCGAGGCATGCTTATTGTCCAGTCCCTGTCACACTAACTACAAAAGTGTGTCCTCGGGCGAGTTATTCACTGAACTTCAGTTTCCTCATCAGTAAAATGAAGCCAACACTGCTGACTCAAAGGAACAGAACTGAGCAAGCACATCTGTAGAGCCAGCTTGAAAAAGCCGGGTCAAAAATTAGAGAGCAGTAGGATATGATAAATGCCGATCAGGGGTACAAATAAAGAGGTTGTCCTTTTATAACAGGTCAACCCAGAAGGGATGTCTTCTCTAATTTGCACAGATCATTATATGTACTAGTGGAAGACATTATGGCAGCTTTAAAAACAAAACAAAATGAAACAAAACAAACAAAAGCAAGCAAGCACCAATAAAAATATGATCATTAAATGCATGAGTATTTACCCCTTTGCCTCCATTTTACCAGTCCAAATAACCAATGAGGCCTGTGTATAGTAAAAAAAAAACAAAAAAAAAACAAAAAAAAAAGTACCAAATTTGGGTTGTATTATACTGAGGCTTCCCAGCTATATTATTGAGTCACTATTCAATTATATTTATTACATATGCCATATTACATATGCTAGAATATGTTAATATTTACAAGTGCATCAAAGTGTTCTCTTAGGTGTGAAAAGATGATATCCATCTTGGAATTTGTTTATCAAAATCTTGAAATAAATGTAAGCAAAGGTCCAACTAGACTCTCAACAAACCCTCTATATCCCATCCCACTCTATGGAGGCAGCTGCTTTGATGATTCTGTTTGCACCAATATTAAAAACCAAACTTGATCAGAACTCAAAATGGGTCCATTAGAAAGCACCAGTGCAGCTTGAAATCATCATCTAATGGAACAAAAAGCATTTTGAATCTTAGGCTTATTACTGAACTGTCTCGGGTGTATCTTAAAAGAGCTAAGAGTTTGCTCAAAAGGAATTACAACTGGCTATTCTCCAAAGAAGAGTTCACATACAGACACACGCACATACAAACAGGAATCTGCTTTTGCTCCAAATAAGAAACTTACTGGTACCAGGACAAAAAACTCTTTCTCTGTCCCTAACTCTGCTTTACAGCTCCTTATCTACATCATAACACCCTAGACCCAAGGGAGATTTAAGCTATTCTTAACTAAAATATTCTAGCAAGAATGTAGAGTTTGATGGAGGGAAGAACACCTCCCTAGTTTAGCCAATAAACTCCTTTGATATCCAGAAGAATCATGGCCTGCTTGCTTAGCCCAAGTGTTCTCCCTGGTTCCATAATTTCTTTCTTTCCTCCCTCTCCAAAATTCTACCCCTGAAGCCCTTCCTAGCCCTTTCCATCTCCTGATGAACCACCCTTTCCCACAGCACAGAGAACATCCATCCTCCAGGGCTGACGTGGGTCTTACAAATATGTTTCCACCTGAGGTGTTTTCCAGATGTCTGTAGTTCTCTATTTCTCTCACAGGAGAAGAGTGAGCTAGGGAACACGGGAGGAGATATATGTTGGGTGCTTTCACTCACACTAGGGCTAATTTTCTTACAAAAATATCTGAAATCAAACACAGCTTGTCACCGAGGGGATCAATTTCCTCCAAAGAGCATCTTTAGTCTCAAATTAAACTTGTCTTTTTTTTTTAAATTACTGATGATCTTGATCTTATTCCACATAAAATAAACCTCTAGCCTTGTTATGCTCCTCTCCTACCCTGAGCTTTATTGCACAGTGTTTCTAGATTTAATGGAGATATTTCTTTCTAAGCCATCCAGGCAAATGGTACTCAGAAAACCTCTCAGAACATGATATTCAGAACACCTCTCTCTGGTCCACCAAGTCTCTTACATACTAGAAAAGCAGGAGAAGGGTGCTATGGGAAGAATTTCAGGTCATCCTGCAGTACCTGAAGAAGGCCTCTAACTCTTTCAGGATCCATATTAGTACTGTAGAATTTGTATGAATTCAAGGCCACTTGTGCTTTTATAATTCCCAGGATGTTTTATGCCTTCCCTATTGGACTCCCTATTTGTGCTGAGTGTTGAAAGGCTCATTGTTTAGATGATCCAGCAACATCTCCTAAACTAATGGTAACTCTGGAAGTCCTTATGATAGAAGAGGCCCAACAAATAGAGGAAACTTGAGTATTTTTTTCCAAATGGTCCACCAATGGAAGGTTGGAGGAGGAGTTTCCTGAATTGATATATGATCATATATAATCAAGTAATTATACATAATATATTAATATAATACATAATTTTATTACATATATAAGTATATTACACGAGTAATATAACCATTCAGTCTGGCTTCATTCTAAATGTAAGCTCCCTTACATATACTGGATATGTTTAAAGCTATAAGAAAAATAAGTGCAAAGCAATAAAAGTATTTTTTATGAACATTTAACTTCTCAGGATTCAACTCTATGGTCTACACAAAAGAGGGAGGAAGAATAAAAGTGTGAGAATGATTTAAAGTTGCATAGTTCAGAGATTTTATCTGCTTTTCTCCCTCAAAGAGTGAGTACCTGATATTGGTGTGAGAAAGAAGATGGAAAGCAAGGGTTTACTCTGCTCAGTCCTGCCCCTGTTAGTGAGACCTCACTGTAAATGAAGAAATGTTCAAGGCTAACTTTGACCACATGTGATCTTCCCTTGTACCCAGAAGAATTCAAACCAAGAAAGTGATGGGCTCCTTCATGTAATTTCATTTCCTCCCTGTCCAGCACACTGAGGACTCCAGGTGGCTCTGCTGCCTGAGATGGTTCTGAGGAGCCGACCCCCATCCCTCCTTGAAAAGCCCATGCTACTCGTACTGGCTCACTCCCCAAAGCTTAGCCTTTGTGAAGTTTTCCAGTGTCTTTCCAATGTAAAATAAGTTTATGAAATATTTAAAAATGGGCACCAGGGTGGCTCAGTTAAGTGTCTGACTCTTGATTTTGGCTCATGTCATCAACTCATGGTTCATGAGATGGATCCCCTTGGGGGGCACTCTGCTGACAGTGCAGAGTCTGCTTGGGATTCTTTCTCTCCTTCTCTCTCTGCCCCTCCCCGGCACACACAGGTACACTGTCTCTCTCTCTCTCTCTCTCAAAATAAATAAGCTTTAAAAAAATGAATTGGATTTTCTGCAAAAAAAAGGAAGAAAAATAAAAAGAATGAAAAAAATGTTAGATAATGGTTCTTTTTGAGCGTGAGATTATGAGTGATCATTTTTATGTTGCTACATTTTTCTACATTTCTCAGTCATAGTCACATATGTATTCATTTGCTTGATAACATAAAAAAAGGAGTTAAATTTAAGAATTATTACCTGGACAAATCTAAATGTTTGTTGGTATTTTATATATAATGTTCCCTGACCTAGGTAAAGACCATCCAAAGGGTTACATAGGGAAATGGCGAGACCAGTTTTTTATTGCTAAATTATCTGAAAAGGATTAGGACAAGTTTGTCATGTATGTATTAGAGAAGAAATTTAGTAAAAAGGTAACAGCTCTTCCTTATTTTTATAATTTCATGCTTAATTCTCTCTGAGCCAATAGAAAAATCAGAGTAGTTGATTCTTAACTATAAAATTTTCCTTGGTTTAAGCAATGGAGAATAGATTTAAATTAGCGTGTTGCATTGAGCTAAAATTGGCTTTATGCATCATAATCATTATTTTCAGATCATAACTTTGAAAACTATAAAATAGGAGTGGAAAAGAACAGTTATTGAGTACTATTGTGGGCCAAGTTATATGTTAGATATTTATACATATTATGTTCTTTGATTTTTACCCAAAACCCCAAGAGAATTATCCTTACTTTACAGCCAAATGAAGGGAAGCTTAGAAAGATTAACTTTACTAGGGTCATGTAACTAGTAAATAGAAGTGACAAGATTCAAAACAGATTGTTCTGATTCAAAGTCTTTCCTGGAAACCAAAATTAAAGCAAATAGTATATAAATAGTAATCTATTTTGAGATTAGAATCAAGATGAGATAGAAGCCACTTAATAAATTTTTGCCTGAGTAATATTTTAGAATATGTGCTTTTAGGCAAACACTGCTTAATTACATGAGTATCCTTTAATTTTCAAGCTTAGCAGGAGCAATAATAATCAGAGCAACTAACTTCTTTTTTTTCCTTCCTTCCTTCCTTCCTTCCTTCCTTCCTTCCTTCCTTCCTTCCTTCCTTTCTTTTTTTTTGAGTTTTTACCATGTTTCAGGACTGTTCTAGGCATTTTAAGCAAATTAACTCATGGGGCACCTGGGTGGCTCAGTAGGTTAAGCGTCCAACTTCGGCTCAGGTCATGATCTCACACTTTGTGAGTTAAAGCCCCAAGTCGGGCTCTGTGCTGACATTCAGAGCCTGGAACCTGCTTCAGATTCTGTGTCTCCTTCTCTTTCTGCCCCACTTCTGCTCCTGCTCTGTCTCTCTATCTCTCAAAAATAAATAAACATTAAATATATATTTATATCTATATATAAATATATATAAATACATCATATATATTCATATCTATATATATGAATTAATTCATTTTATCTCCAGAGCAATATTATCAGATAAGTACTATTATTATTTCCATTTAAGAAAAAATCATAAGATTGGTGAAGACTCAAGGCACTTTCATGTTAATGGATTAGAGACCTGGGACAGCTAGAACACTAGCATGCAAAACAACTTGAACTTCCTGAGAAACTGCAAGGCATCTAGGCCTTCCTTATCCTAGTTTCAAGGATGAGGGAATACAGCCAACAGATCAAAAGCTCACTAAAATACCATACATATTTAAGAAAGAGGAACAAGCTTTAACATTTTTGTTGTTATATTTTATTGCTCATTAAATGTCTTTTTAGTGGTCAGCAGCATTTAACATTTTCAGTTATCTGAAAATAAACTCTTCAAAAGAAAACTAGCTTTCAAAGATGACCACTCTGTTAAATTTGGGAATATCTTGAGATAGGATTATATTGCTTTATCCTTGTTTTGGGGGATAATTGAAGGAGTGCTTGTGTTACTGTACTTCTGTTATTTGGGCCTGTCAAGTAGGTTAACCTTTATAATAAACTTAGTTAAAATGTTTTAAGTAGGAAGGAAATAAAGCTGTGCTTCATAGCGTATCTTAAAACATTTTTGGAGTTTCATAACTGTTATACTTCAACAGTTAGAAATATAGGTGTGTCCATTTCCTTATTTTTAAAAAGTGGTTTCTCAAATATCTTACAGATTAAATAGTTGTTTTCTTCTAGTCACAAAGAAATGGCTTGATATTTGGGTGTTTGGACATTATTTATTTGAGGAAATTAGAATCCCCAATGTATGATTTAATGGTAATATTTTAGGCATATTTCAAAAATAATTGATATTGAACCCATAAATCTGCTCTTGGGGACAATTAAAATTAGTAGCAAATGGGTGAAGTAGCAAATGGGTGAAGGTTCATATTACATAAGAAGTATCTACATAAAACTTAAGTACACATCTGAAGATTTCAGTAAGTTCCATAAAAATATATGTGCACATATATTTTTCTGGTGCCTGAATATGATAATATTAGAACCAGAAGAAAATTAAATATTAATATATAATACATTACAAAGATAAATTATTTATACAGTATCATATTGAGGGAACTGGGACATAAATTTAAGAAATAAATGGATTCTTTTCACATCTATACAAAAAGGTAATATTTATTTTTTGATATAAAAAAGCAGCCTTTATGATTCTTCAGATACCAGTGCTGTTGTCCTTTCTAAGAAATATTTACACCATTGAATTCATATTTATATATGGTAGCTATTATTTGTTCAAAACTGATATTCTTTGTGAGGAATCATGTGTTCATTGTCTCACATGCACAGAATTTCTTTTTTTTTTTTTTTTTTTTTTTGTCCACTAGACCATCACTGGACTAAGTATGCAAGTCAATTCCCAAAACAAATCATGAAGTGACAAGTAGTGCCTGAGGGACAACAACATAAGATAGATCAAAGAACAGGGCAATTAGAGCTTATAATAACAATTAGAAGAGTGCAATGATTGTTAGAATTAGCAGGGTGACAACAGTCATGAAGACAATGTTGGTTATTTGAATAATACAGGGAACATTTTCAAGATGCACCATTTTCAACTATTTATGGTAGTAAATACAAAAGATTCCTTCCTCTGATTCCTTGTTTAAGGAAGGAAGTACT
Source organism: Herpailurus yagouaroundi (assembly GCF_014898765.1). Classification (NCBI taxonomy): domain Eukaryota; kingdom Metazoa; phylum Chordata; class Mammalia; order Carnivora; family Felidae; genus Herpailurus; species Herpailurus yagouaroundi. The sequence goes on from NW_024412400.1 coordinate 43,539,060, forward strand.
CCTAGGCTGACAATGATTAATAAATAAATGTTTATCATGGCGTTTGACATTTGTGTTATTTTTCCTCCCAATTCAACATGAAGTCATCTACTCAGCCAAGTAATACTGGTTGAAGCAAGTATGATAAATACAGTATATTTATTTGCTCTTTCGTAGTAATTTTTGTGCCTGACACATGCTATACTTAGATGGTGGATTTAGGAATCCTCTCAAAGACATTTTAGGCTTTCCAGGATACAGCTTCTTAACTGGGGCACTATAGCAAGCTGGTGTGCCAACTGTGTGATCAAGGTGTCCCAATATTATTATATCCTCAGCCTTTGGGGCAGCCAGATGGAGCTGGAGCTGAGTCATCTCAGAATTACTTCCCATTTTCTACTGTGCCACAACTTGATAAAAGTAGGGTCTCTGACATTCAAGGCAGCCAATACTAAAGGGTGTTATTTTGCTAAGTCATGTCAGCCTCTCAAGTTGTCAATGAAGAAAAGGTCCCTTATGCTTTTTTAAATTAAACTTTTGTTTTGAGATAAATGCATATTCATATGCAGTTATAAGAAATAATTTAGAGAGCCCATGTATCTTTCACCCCATTTCCCTCACTCGGTAATATCTTGTAAAACTACAGTGCAAGGGAATACCCAGAATATTGACATTGATACAATCAGTCAAAATACAAAACAATTCCATCACCACAAGGAAGCCTCCTGTTCCCCCTTGGTAACCACACCCACCCATCCCCCACGTCCCTAACACCTAGAAACCCCACATCCCTAACACTAGAAACCAGTAATCTGTCCTCATTTTTTTAAATTACAGTTATCCTGGTGGTTGCAAAGTTGCAATGCATTGTAGTTTTGATATACATATCCTTGATGACTAATAATGCCAAGCATCTTTTAATGTGCTTACACAGGCTATTTTTGGAGAAATGACTATTCAATTCCTTTGTTTATTTTAAATCAGATTATTTATATTATTTGGCTGCAAGAGTTTTTTATACATTCTACATTCAAGTATCTTATCATATATACAGTATTCTCTCTGGTTCTATAGGTTGTCTTTTCACTTGATGAATCCTTTGAAGTACAGAAATTTTTAATTTTGATGGTATCCTGTTTTTTATCTATTTTTTCTTTCATTGCTTAAGATTTTGGTTTCATATCTAAGAAAATTTTGCCTATCTCAAGATGATGAAAATATATTCCTACATTTTCTTCTAAGAGAGAGGTTGTTGTGCACACGTTAGTTTTTTTTGTATGATGTAAAGATGGATCCAACATCATTCTTTTGCATGTGGATGTCCAGTTGTCCCAGCTCCATTTATTGAAAGAATTATTCTTTCTTTCACTGAATTGTGTTCAGATCATTGCTGAAAATCAATTAACCATAAAATATTTTATTGATACAGTGTATTACTCTTGTTGATTTCATAAGATGAACCAACTGTGCATTCCTTGAATAAGTCCTACTTGATCATAGTATACAATCCTTTTCATATGTTTCTGGATTCTGTGTGCTAGTATTTTTCTGGAGATTTTTGTGTCTCTATATTCATAAAAGATAACAGTTTGTCATTTTCTTATCTTGGATTTCCTTTGTCTGGTTTGGTAGTAGGGTAAACCTGGCATCATAGGATGAGTTAGAAAACGGTCTCTCCTTTTTTTTTATTTTTGAAAGAGTTTGTCAGAAATTGGTATCACTCTTATTTTTTAAATATATGGTAGAATTTCCAAATAAAGTTATCTGATTCTGGGTTTTTCTTTAGGGGAAGTTTTAAATTGCCAATTCAATTTCTTTACTTGTAGGTCTACTCAGGTGTTCTATTTCTTTTTGAGTAAGTTTCAGTAATTCTATCTTTCTAGGAATTTGTCCATTTCAACTAAATTATCTAATTTGTTATCATATAGTTTTTTATAGTATTCCATTGTAATCATTTTGTAACTGTAAAATTTAAAGTAAGGTTCCCACTCTCATTCATGGTTTTGGTAATTTGAGTCTTCTCTATTTTTTTTTTCTCTCATCAGTTCAGCTAAAAGTTTGTCCATTTTGTTGATCTTTACAAAGAATCAACTTTTGCTTTTATTTTTTGTTTTTCCAGTCTCCATTTCATTACTTTTCTACTTCATTATTCCTTTGCTTCTACTCTATTAGATTTACTTTTCTCTTTTCCCAGTGTCTTAAGGTAGAAAGTTAGATTGTTTTATATCTTTCTTCTTTTTTACTTAATGTTTATAACTCTCTATTTCTCTCCAAAAACTTCTTTCATTTCATCTCTTAAGTTTCAATATGTTCTGTCTTCCTTTTCATTTAAGTAAAAGTATTTTCTAATTTCCTTTCTATCCTACCCTTAACCCATTGGTTACTTAGGAGTATGTTGGTCAATTTTCACATATTTGTTAATGTCCAAAATATCCCTGTTATTAATTTCTAACTTCATTCAATTATGATCATAAAATATACTCAGTATGATTTCAATCATCTAAAATTTATTGAGGCTAATTTTGTGGCCTAGCATATCGTATTCTGGAGAATTTCCCATGTGCCCTTGAGAAGAATGTGTAGTCTGCTGTCTTTCAATATGTTAGGTCTAGTTGGTTTATAGTGTTGTCCAAGTCATATATTTCCCAATCTGTTGCCTAGTCATGTTGTCCATTATTGAAAGTAAGGTGCTGAAGTCTCTCAACTCTTATTGTTGAATCATCTATGTCTCCTTTCGATTCAGCCAGTTTTGCTTCGAGTATTTTGGGGTTCTGTTGTGAGGTGCATATATGTTTCTAAATGCTACATGTTCCTGATGGATCAGACCTTTTGTCATGATGAAAGTTCCTTCTTTATCTCCAGTTATATTTGTATTATAGTATATTTCACCTGATATTAATATAACCATGCTATATTTTTTTAATGTTACTGTTTAAATAATATAACTTTTTTTCATTATTTTACTTTCAATTTATTTCTGTCTTTAAATGTAAAGTGTGTCTCCAGACAACATATCATCTAGACAATGGTCTAACAACAACAACAACAACAACAACAACAACAAAACAAAAACATGATAGCATTTCAATAGACAAACCTAAAAAAGCAACCAGTTTTTATAGAAAAACAGTAGACACTTTGGGTTCACACATTTCTTGACTAGTGAAAGTGATCTTTAAGGGCCATGTAAAGTGTTGTGTTTTGTTTTGCTGAGCCACAAATGTAGCCACCCACTTAGGAAGGCTAGTGTGTATAACTGAACTTCTTAACAGAGCTTAACAGGCTTCTAGATTTCAAGATTTCAAACACTAGTTGTTTTTTTTTTTTTCAATTGGAAGGATAGATGGGCTAAGGGTAACTCTTATTTTGCCAAATAATCACCTTAAAAAAAAAATAACTGCTACCTACCACCTCCATAATTTTCAAACTGGCCATAAACTGTCTGAATTTGGAAGGGCATAATCTCTTTAAAAAAAAGACAATCTTTCCTTCCTTTTTTTTTTTTTTTTTTTTGACTCATGGCTGGCAAAATCTTTATTTTAGCTTCACAATGATTCCCAGAGCTGTTGTGTGATCGTTAACCTGCCATCTAATTGAATCACTTGGCCCCAGCCATTTGTATTGTAATATGCTGTTCTCTACAAATTACCATAACACTGGAATTCTTGAGAAGTGTCATACCTGCGCTCTTTTGAGGGACAGGGCCATTGAGTAAGATAAATCTTTTAGGAATGTTGAAAAAACTTTTTAAAAATGTGATATACAGGAAGTAAGTGGAAGTATCTATTTATGGAACTGTTTTAAGCGTCTCTAACAGATATGAAGCATCTTCTATATATAATAAGGGTATCCTACGAGGTATTAAAATTTTCCTATTTAATAATTTGAATTTTAAGAGATGATTGTCGTTCATTCTTGTGATTACATATGTGGTCATAAATATATATGATTAGTATTTATATATAATAAAGACATTAAAGTAAAGTGACCAAATGGGAAGAATGTTATTAATAGCAGATCATTTTGACATTCTCTAAATCTTGATTCTGTATATGTGTTACATAGGAAAGACTGCTTTCCAGTCTTTTATCATAGGCCCCTACTTAGGCGCATTTCACATGCAATGGTGTTGGTTTTTTTTTTTTCCTAAATATTTATCCATTTATTAAGTGTGGTCTCCTGAGTCCAAAAGTGAATTTATGTCCTTCACACCAGTATCCAAGAAATGAAGCTAATTAATGTCAAACATATTATACGTAAAAGACTTCATTTTTGTAAATTTTAGTTGCAATTTCCAGAAAGAGAACAAAGTTCAAACACTGAGTGAGAAAATAAATTGCTATTTATACTGAAAATTGTCAAATAAATAAATTGTCAAATAGATCAAATAAAAGATTACTTCCTCACACATATTAGTCTTATTTATGAATGAAACCAGAAAGAACATCCTGATCGGCTTTGAAGAATGAGATGTATCATGTTAGTCATATTTTTCACACACGTTTTTCAATGGGAAAAAATTTTTAAATCCTAAGCAATTGCCAATAGCAAGAATAGCTATGTATTTCAATCAATAGGCCTAAGATTTTACAAAATTGTTTGATACTATGTTTTCCAAAAATCTACCTGGAATATAGAACTACAAAAGTAACAACACAGAGAGATTGCAAATACATATTTTTAGAGTGGATGGCAATATAAATGAGAAACTTTATCATTTATTTTGAAATGACAGTATGTTTTTAAACATAGGCATATTCACATAAAATACAGCAGGCCAAATGAATCATCTGCTTTTCTGGCAGGATTTAACCATAGTTGCATTATTATAGTCAATATAATATTCAAGCAATGGATGCTTTTCAGCTTATCCTCTACCCAACCCTGTGCTATAGTCATTTCTATTTCACAGATAAGAAACCTGTGTTATCAAATAGTTAAGAAATATTTTAAATTCCCACAGATTTTTCTGGAAAAAAAAAATCCCACTTGTCCTTTCTTATTTACTCTGTTTATTTGTATTCTACTCAAGAATTCTATAGGGATTTGTAATTAAAGTCACATCTATGTGACACAGCTAAGATTCAAACCTGACTTCAAATCCAGGTACTTTTGACCATACCTCTTTCAAATTTGGTTTCACATTTATGGAATAAACCTTCTCGGAAAAAACACCTAATTTTGCAGGAGCCAAGATGGAGGAACAGCATGGAAGTTTTTTGTGTGTCTCACATCCATGAAACACAGCCAGACCAACACTAAACCATCCTGAACACCTAGAAAAAGTATTGGAGGATTAACACAACAATCTGCACAATCTGAACCACAGAATTCAGCAGGTATGCGGCACGGAGAGGTGAACTTGGGGAGCAAGAAGCCGTGGGAAGGGAGGTGCTTTTGCAGGCAGGGAGGATGGAGACAGGGGCAGGGGGGAGAATACAAGAAAAGCACCCCTCCCCAAAAGCAGCTGGAGAGAAAGTGCAAAATTGGAAACAACCACAGGGACTAAACTAAAAATGGAGAAAGGAGATAGGAGAGGGTTTAAATCCCATTAAGACTGTAAACAAGGGGAGTGCAAAGGCTGCAACTCCGAAGCTTGATACCTGGCAGTGCTCTGGTGGGAAGGGTGAATCCCCGGGAACAGAGTGGGGTCTGGGAGGTTCTCAGGCCACATGGGGAAAAGTGGTTCCACTGCCGGAAGGACATTTGGTAGAGACTGTTGAAGCCACCTGGTCCCAGCAGACCCCAGAAACTGGCCACATTTGCTGGTGCTGGAACAAGGGTGAAGCCTGGTGCCAGATATGTGTTGATTTTCCATAATCCCTGAAACGCTACTGCTACACTATCTTGTGAACTTTTTGTGGGGCAGGCTGGCATCTGGCCGCAGTCTCGGGGCACCCAGGGTCCAGCAAGCGTTACTGGGTGCAACCGACATTCGGCCATTGCTCATTCAGCCATTGCTCGGTGGTGAGACCCTCCCGCAGAGGGGTAGAAAGGGTCAAAGCCACAGTCCTTCAGAAGTAAGGTGCCAGGGAAAACAGCCACATCTGAGACAAACCTCGGGAGAGAGGTACTGCCTGGGGCCTGGTCACAGACAGTGAAAAAGCGAGGAGTGGACGAAAGCTGAAGACACAGAACAGGTGCACGATTGCTGATGGGGGGGAACAGAGTTCCAATACTAGAGACTGGGCAGCTGGGTGACGCCATTTTCACTGCTCCCACGCATGCACATACGCACACGCACCTACGAGCACCACAACACTACACCCCAGTAGGCTAGCAGCACCATCTTGTGGAGAACCGAGCTGTTACACTGAGCCCCACCCAACTGGGCCAACCTCACTCTTCAAGAACACAAGTCTCACCACCTGCTTAGTTTATGGACTATAAAGCACTTCATAGTCTGACTTCTAGGGGAAAACGAAGTAATTTCAGTCCTATTTCAATCTGTTAGCAGGTCTATCTATTCAATTTTCTTTCTTTTTCTTTTCTCTGTTTCAATTCTTTTCTTTTTCTTGAATACAGAAAGAGAAAAACTTCATTTTTATTTTCAATTTTTATTAAAAATATTTTTATTTAATTTTTTTTACCATATTTTTTACTGTTGTGTTAATTTTTTCAAATTTTATTTTACTCCCATCATCTTATTTTAGTCTACTTCAGTGTATTCCTTTTTCAAATTTCAAACAATTTTTTTTCTTTCTTTTTCTTTTTTCTTTTTCATTTCTTTTCTTTTTCTTGAATGAAGAAAGAGAAAAACTTCATTTTTATTTTCAATTTTTATTAAAAATATTTTTATTTTTTTTACTATATGTTTGGCTTTTATGTAAATTTTTTCTAATTCTATTTTACTTCCATCATTTTATTTTAGTCTACTACAGTGTATTCACTTTTTCAAATTTTCAAACCATTTCCTTCTTTTTGTCTCTTTTCTCTTTCCTGTTTCTTTTCTTTTTCTTGAATACAGAAAGAAAAAATTATTTTTATTTTTAATTTTTATTAAAAATAATTTTTCTTTAATTTTTTCTACTATATTCTTTACTTTTGTGTAATTTTTTTTTCAAATTCTATTTTACTCCCATCATCTCATTTTAGTCTACTTCAGTGTATTCATTTTTTCAAATTCTCAAACGATTTCCTGCCCCCACCTTTTTTTTCTAATCTGTCAAACCGCTTTCAACACCCAAACCAAAACACACCTAGGATCTAGCATCACTTATTCGATTTTGTGTGTGTGTGTGTGTGTGTGTGTGTGTATTTTAATTTTAATATTTTTTAATTTTAATTTTTTTAATTTTAATTTTTTTGCCTCATTAATTCCTTTTCTCCCTTCAAAATAACAAAATGAAGGAATTCACCCAAAGAAAGAGCATGAAGAAATGACAGCAGGGATTTAACAAACACAGATACAAGCAAGATGTCTGATACAGAATTTAAAATTACAATAATCAGAATACTAGCTGGAGTCAAAAATAGATTAGAATCCCTTTCTGCAGAGATAAAACAAGTACAAAATAGTCAGAATGAAATTAAAAATGCTATAACTGACCTGCAATCACTGATGGATGCTGCGGCAGCAAGAATGGATGAGGCAAAACAGATAATTAGTGATATAGAGGACAAACTTAGAGAATAATGAAGCAGAAAAAAAGAGGGAGATTAAGGCAAAAGAGCCCTATTTAAGAATTAGAGAAATCAGTGACTCATTAAAAAGGAACAACATCAGAATCACAGGGGTCCCAGAAGATGAAAAGAGAGAAACAGGGGTAGAAGGGTTATGTGAGCCAATCATAGCAGAAAACCTTCCTAACTTGGGGAAAGACACAGACGTCAAAATCCAGGAAGCACACACGACCCCCATTATATTCAACAAAAACAGACCATCAACAAAACATCATAGTCAAATTCACAAAATACTCAGGCAAGGAGAGCATCATGAAAGCAGCAAGGGAAAAAAAGTCCCTAACCTACAAGGGAAGACAGGTCAGGTTTCAGCAGACCTATCCACAGAAACTTGGCAGGTCAGAAGGGAATGGCAGGATATATTCAATATGCTGAATCAGAAAAATATGCAGCCAAGAATTCTTTACCCTGCAAGGTTGTCATTCAAAATAGGAGAGATAAAAAGTTTCCCATACAACAAAAATTAAAGGAGTTTGTGACCTCTAAACCAGCTTTGCAAGAAATTTTAAGGGGGACTCTCTGAGGGGAGAAAGGATGAAAAAAAAAAAATATATATATATATACACACCAAAAGCAGCAAAGATTAGAAAGGACCAGAGAACACCCAGAAACTCCAACTCTACAACATCATAATGGCAATAAACTCGTATCTTTCAGTACTTAATCTAAACGTCAATGGACAATCAAAAGACATAGGGTAACAGAATGGATAAGAAAACAAGATCCATCTATATGCTGTTCACAAGGGATCCACTTTAGACCTAAAGACACCTACAGATTGAAAATAAGGGTATGGAGAACCATCTATCATGCTAATGGTCAACAAAAGAAAGCTGGAGTAGCCATGCTTATATCAGACAATCTAGACTTTAAAATAAAGACTGTATCAAGAGATGCAGAAGGGCATTATACTATAATCAAGGGGTCTATCCACCAAGAAGGCCTAACAGTTGTAAACATTTATGCGCCAAATGTAAAGGCACCCAAATATATAAATCAAATTAATCACAAACATAAAGAAACTCATCAATTAGTAATACCATAGTAGTGGGAGACTTCAACACCCCACTCACAGCAATGGACAGATCATCTAATCAAAAAATCAACAAGGAAACAATAGTTTTGAATGACACACTGGACCAGATGGACTTAACAGATATATTCAGAACATTTCATCCTAAAGCAACAAAATATACATTATTCTCCAGTACACATGGAACGTTCTCCAGAATAGGCCATATACTGGGACACAAATCAGCCCTAAGTAAGTACAAAAAGATAGAGATAATAGTGTTCATATTTTCAGACCACAACCCTATGAAACTCAAAATCAACCACAAGAAAAAATTTGGAAACGTAACAAATACTTGTAGACTGAAGAACATCCTACTAAAGAATGAATGGGCTAACCAAGAAGTTAAAGAGTAAATTAAAAAGTATATGGAAGTCAATAAAAATGATAATACCACAACCCAAAACCTCTGGGACACAGCAAAGGCAGTCATAAGAGGAAAGTATATAGCAATCCAGGCCTTCCTAAGAAATAAGAAAGATCTCAGATACACAACCAAACCTTACGCCTTAAGGAGCTGGAAAAAGAACAGCAAATAAAACCCAAAAACAGAAGAAAGCAGGAAATAATAAAGAGTCGAGCAGAAATTAATGCTATTGAAACCAAAAAAAAAAAAAAAAAAACCCAGTAGAACCAATGAAACCGGAAGCTGGTTCTTTGAAAGAATTAACAAAATTGATAAACCACTAGCCAGTTTGATCCAAAAGAAAAAGGAAAAGACCAAAATAAATGAAATCAAGAATGAAAGAGGAGAGATCACAACCAACACAGCAGAATAAAAACAATAATTAGAGAATATTATGAGCAATTATACACCAATAAAATGGGCAATCTGGAAGAAATGGACAAATTCCTGGAAACACATACACTACCAAAACTGAAACAGGAAGAAATACAAAATTTGAATAGACCCATAACCAGTAAGGAAATCGAATTAGTAATCAAAAATCACCCAAAAAACACGAGTCCAGGGCCAGATGGCTTTCCAGGGGAATTCTATCAAACATTTAAGAAGAGTTAACACCTATTCTCTTGGAGGTGTTCCAAAATAGAAATGGAAGAAAAACTTCCAAACTCTTTCTATGAAGCCAGCATTACCTTGATTCCAAAACCAGACAGAGACCCCACTAAAAAGGAGTATAGACCAATTTGATGAACATAGATGCAAAAATCCTCAACAAGATATTAGCCAACCGGATCCAACAATACATTAAAAAAATTATTCACCACAACCAAGTGGGATTTATACCTGGGATGCAGGCTGGTAAAATATCTGCAAAACAATTGACGTGATTCATCACATCAATAAAAGAAAGGACAAGAACCTCAATAGATGCAGAGAAAGCATTTGACAAAATACAGCTTCCTTTCTTGATAAAACCCTCAATAAATTAGGGATAGAAGGAGCATACCTCAAGATCTTAAAAGCCATATATGAATGACCCAACGCTAATATCATCCTTAATGGGGAAAAACTGAGAGCTTTCCCCCTAAGGTTACGAACAAGACAGGGATGTCCACACGCACCACTGGTATTCAACATAGGATTGGAAGTCTTAGCCTCTGCAATCAGACAACACAAAGAAATAAAAGGCATCCAAATAGGTCAGGAGGAGGTCAAACTTTCACTATTCGCAGATGACATGATACTCTATATGGAAAACCCAAAAGATTCCACCAAAAACCTGCTAGAACTGATCCATAAATTCAGCAAAGTTGCAGGATATAAAACCAATGCACAGAAATCAGTTGCATTCCTATACACCAACAATGAAGTGACAGAAAGAGAAATCAAGGAATCGATCCCATTTACAGTTGCGTGCATGCGCGCGCGCACACACACACACACACACACACACACACACACACAACATAAAGTACCTAGGAATAAATCTAACCAAATAGGTGAAAACCCTATACACTGAAAACTACAGAAAGCTTATGAAAGAAATTGAAGAAGACACAAAAAAAAAAAAAAATGGAAAAAGATTCCATGCTCCTGGATAGGAAGAGCAAATAGTGTTAAAATGTCGATACTACCCAAAGCAATCTACATATTCAATGCAATCCCTATCAAAATAACACCAGCATTCTTCACAGGGCTAGAACAAATAATCCTAAAGTTTGTATGGAACCACAAAAGACCCCGAATAGCTAAAGCAATCTTGAAAAAGAAAACCAAAGCAGGAGGCATCACAATCCCAGATTTTAAGCTATACTACAAAGCAGTAATCATCAAGACAGTATGGTACCGGCACAAGAACAGACACTCAGATCAATGGAACAGAATAGAGAACCCAGAAATGGACCTACAAACCTATGGCCAACTAATCTTTGACAAAGCAGGAAAGAATATCCAATGGAATAAAGACAGTCTCTTCAGCAAGTGGTGCTGGGAAAACTGGACAGGGACATGCAGAAGAATGAACCAGGACCATTTTCTTACACCATACACAAAAAGAAACTCAAAATGGATGAAAGACCTAAATGTAAGACAGGATGCCATCAAAATCCTCAAGGAGAAAGCAGGCAAAAACCTCTTTATCTTGGCCATAGGAACTTCTTACTCAACACATCTCCGGAGGCAAGGGAAACAAAAACAAAAATGAACTACTGGGACCTCAACAAAATAAAAAGCTTCTGCACAGCGAAGAAAACAATCGGCAAAACTAAAAGGCAACTGACAGAATGGGAGAAGATATTTGCAAATGACATATCAGATAAAGGGTTAGTATCCAAAATCTACAAAGAACTTATCAAACTCAACACCCAAAAAACAAATAATCCAGTGAAGAAATGGACAAAAGACAGGAATAGACACTTCTCCAACGAAGACATCCAGATGGCCAATAACCGACAAATGAAAAAATGCTCAACATCACTAATCATCAGGGAAACACAAATCAAAACCACAATGAGATATCACCTCACACCTGTCCGAATGGCTAACATTAACAACTCAGGCAACAACAGATGTTGGCGAGGATGCAGAGAAAGAGGATCTCTTTTGCATTGTTGGTGGCAATGCAAGCTGGTGCAGCCACTCTGGAAAGCAGTATGGAGGTTCCTCAAAAAACTAAAAATAGAACTACCCTATGACCCAGCACTTGCACTACTAGGCATTTATCCATGGGATACAGGTGTGCTGTTTCAAAGGGACACATGCACCCCCATGTTTAGAGAAGCCCTATCAACAATAGCCAAAGTATGGAAAGAGCTCAAATGTCCATTGATGGGTGAATGGATAAAGAAAATGTGGTATATATATACAATGGAGTATTACTCAGCAATCAAAAAGAATGAAATCTTGCCATTTGCAACTACATGGATGGAACTGGAGAGTATTATGCTAAGTGAAATTAGTCAGCCACAGAAAGACAAAAATCATAGGACGTCACTCATATAAGGACTTTAAGAGACAAAACAGATGAACATAAGGGAAGGGAAACAAAAATAAAACAGGGAGGGGGACAAAACAGAAGAGACTCATAAATATGGAGAACAAACTGAGGGTTGCTGGAGAGGTTGTGGGAGGAGGGATGGGCTAAATGGGTAAGGGCCCTAAGGAATCTACTCCTGAAATCATTATTGCACTATCTGCTAATTTGGATGTAAACTTAAAAAAAATTAAAATTAAAATTAAAAAAAAAGAACACCTAATTTTCTTTTTTTTTTTTTAATTTTTTTTCAACGTTTTTATTTTTATTTTTGGGACAGAGAGAGACAGAGCATGAACGGGGGAGGGGCAGAGAGAGAGGGAGACACAGAATCGGAAACAGGCTCTAGGCTCCGAGCCATCAGCCCAGAGTCTGACGCGGGGCTCAAACTCACGGACCGCGAGAGCGTGACCTGACTGAAGCCGGACGCTTAACCGACTGCGCCACCCAGGCGCCCCAGAACACCTAATTTTCTAAGTTTAACTACCAACTACTTCAAGTCAACACACTTTAACTCCAACCAATATATGTTAAAATTCCACATATAGCAGAAAAAAAAAATCAGTGTTCGAAGTAAAAAATCTGCTCTAACCCTTTGCCCAATAATTATTAGGTAAAAAAATTAAGAGAAATCACTTAACTTTTATAAAGTTTCCGAAGTGTAGTTAATAAAATAATAATAAAAACAATATACCTAATGTTTCTACTTCACTGAATTTTTAGAGGAACAAAAAGCATATATTACGTTTCTGTGCAAGTTATAAAAAATGATAATGCACCGGGGCGCCTGGGTAGCTCAGTCGGTTAAGCGTCAGACTTTGGCTCAGGTCATGATCTTGCGGTTCATGAGTTTGAGCTCTGAGACAATTCCAAGTCGGGCTCTGCACTTACAGTGTGGAGCCGGCTTCAGATCCTCTGTCTTCCTCTCTCTCTCTCTCTCTGTCCTTTCCTGCTAGCTCCTCTCTCTCTCTCTCTCAAAAATAAACATTTAAAAAATTATAATGCACCAAATTAAGTTATTTGCATAATTGATTCCAAGAAGTTCTCACTCTCTGAACATGACAAGAAACCATTTAAAACTTTCATGGCATTAATCTAGTTCAAATACATTCTATATCTGAAATGTTATATTATAGAATTTATTTCATATTAAAATGAATAATTTAAATGTAATTGATATGTGTTCATCATAGAATAAAACTAAAGGGCTGTATTTATATAACATACAGAGAGAGTATTTAAGGAGTCAGCAACTATTTATTGAGTATCTATTATGTATTATGCACTGGTTTGATGATGGTGTGAGATTACACAGGTAACATACTGATTTCACAAAAATAAATAAAATTCAGCCCCTAACATTGATAAGATAGTAATCAGACAAAGAAATGTTTAACTCTAACACAATGTGAATAGTTCTAGAATCAATGTATGAAATGGAAAGTTTGTTGACATAACCCAATTCTGAATCTATTTTCATTTCATATTCTTATCCTATGAAATTTTTCTTATTCTTCAGAGGTCATTATCTCTGTAATTACTAGTTATTGAGTCCTAAATAAATCCACTGTATGCAAATAAATTCAGAATTCATTGAAATAAATATCTCCAAACAGAGGCTAATGTTATTTGGTATGATCAACAATTGACAAGAAAAGCAAATTTCCAGGCAGCAAGGTGATTTTGAATGGTTCAGGGTGATCAGACTTCTGCTCTATTTCTTTCGGCTTTTCACACATTGTAAATTCTATAGGCCACACCTGCATCTAAGAGTCAACAACTCTGAGGCATTTGTGTATCCAGGGGCTGCAAAATGACCTGAAAACTAGATGGACATTATCAATAGAACTGGATTTTTCCTGTGGTTAATAAAATAAAAAATTAAAAAATTATAAATTAAAAAAAAAATTAAAAAGCAACATATGGTAACCACCACCTTAAGGGCACACAACAAAAGCTAGGACATTCTCCATTACACACATTCATTCAAACCTGGGATATTTTCAGAGCAGATTTGAAACAGTCTTCCATCATACACAAAGGTCAGAAAAATAAAGACTTAAAGTTGGAATGTTTTTATTCAATTTAGGTGCCATCTGACCACAAACGCTCTGTCTGCATGAGAAAATTGAAGAAATAAATCAGGATCCTTTCCCTTAGTGGTTGTTTTCATTGACCAGCGCTTGGCAATATGACTCAAGGCCTGGATTGAATTTCATTTTGGGAAAGCGTAATTTATCATGATTCCAAAGGCAGGTACAGCTGCCATTTGGTTTCGGCCCAAAAAAGAAGTCGCTAATCCAATGTGATTTGTCTTATTCTGATGTGTGAAGGGTGAAAATCACAATAGTGTACTCTTCTAGAGAAGGTGCTTCTATATCAACATTTTTAAATTTAGTAGTAAGGTATTTGGTGAATATTAGGCCAGATATAGCTGGTAGTAATAATGGGGTGTTTCTAACATACACTAATTACTTCAGTACCAATATGGTTATGCATCATCCTGGTCACCATACACCAAATCTATTATGGTGATAAAGGGGAAAATATCAGCTAAACCATTAGAGTAAAAAATTTATTGTTTTTATTCTGCTTTTAAAGTTAATCTATTGAAGGCACTCATGCACTAGCATAGACTGAATCCCTACTCTATGTAAGGCATTGTAGTAGGTGCTTAAAGTATTAAAGGGAATAAGGCAAAATGCTAGTCTTCATAGTCAGCTCTGTACAGAATACTAAGAAGACAAATATGATCAGTTAATACACACTGCAAGCAATAACATAAGTGACTGATGGGAACGAAATGGATAAACTATTAAACAGAACCATTTTTTTCTGTAGCCTTGGTCCTTAGTGTAGCTTGGGATGTGTTTGAGCATCTCCAGGTCAGCGCTTATCTCTCATCAGCAATAATAGATTCTAGTGAAGTTTGGAGACCAAATTCTTGCATTTGGGATCCAGAATCTCTACTTACTGTATGATTTGAGGCAATAACTTCAACTTTTGTGACTCAATTTATATCTTAAAATTAGTAAGGAATAGTACCTATCTCTGCTGGGTAGTTGTTAAGCTAAAATGAGACAACATAGAAGAAAATGCGTTGCAAGAAAATAGACTGTAAACTGATACAAATGCCGTTTGTTGTTATTTGTTGGTTGTTATTATTAATGAATCCTCTGGGCCAAATAAACCCTTCATAAAAAGTTAGCCATCTTAAAGGGAAAAAGCCATAAATCATGTAAAACACAACTTCCTGCCTGCCTTCCCATGAGAAAACTATATCTGAGCACAGTTTCAATTTATCCCTAACCGTGTAAAAGCAAATATACCAGACCCAATTCAAAATTATGAAATTGGAGAAGGCTCTGTCCCAGGCTTTGTGTTCATGACTCAGGGCAAGTGTTTTTAATCATTCTGAATATCGGTCTCTATATGTGGAAAATGGGAATAAAAATACTGTATCGAACTATAGAGTTGTAGAGACCCCAAATGAAATGGAGTGTGTAAAACCATGAAGCTTTGTGCCAGGTTCATAGTAGGTCCTCTACAAATGTTAATCAGTTCCATCACCAAAACAATAAGGGCCCTGAAACTGTCATTAGCTCTAATTTAATTAACCGATTGCCCTTTGCTATTGATGAATTTTGCACATCAACTCAATCGACATTTGCATTTTGACACTTTTATTTCTAATTATGTATAATTTGCTGGGCCGCCTGTGAATGGGAAAGAGGCCCCAGTGCAGCACAAAGCCACAACTGCAGAGACCAGCTGCCTCCACCACGACCGTGCCAGGAAGTAAAGCCCTGCCCCTCGCTTTTCCTCCCTTCCTAACTCAGATCCAAATCCAAGTCTTGCCAGAATACACGTGATAGGCAGAACCAAAACACATCCAGAAACTGACCCACAAGGGAATCTTGGAAATGCAGCTTTTTGCTTCCGAGCCTCTGCAAAACAGTAAGAATACTAGACAGGACCCGCAATATACAAAAGTTAGACCATTCTAAATATCTGCCACAAACATTGTAAAATATAAACTACGCATTCTATATTTTTCAGAAAAGAGAGACAAAAACAATTTGCAACTAGAATATACCTTCCTTGTTAGTAAAGTAGCACAATTAACAACCAATGAACTTAAAGTCAAAGAACTCAAGTTGAAGACCTAGAAGTCTAGAGCTTATTCTGCCACTAATTAGCTTTTGGACTTGAAGAAATCCATTTAGTTTACAGAACCTTAATTTCCTGCATGTACAAAATGAGGAGATTAGACTCAGTGACTGCTGAGGAAATATTATTTTTATAATATGCTAATGTCTATATTGTTGTTCTTGGCATAAATAACTTCTCGTATTTGATTAAAAGTGATACACAGGCTCTTAGCATTTTTATCAAAACAATGTCGTTTCAATGAATTCTAACTGGGGTGTCTACAGAGGCAGATAAGAACAACATCGTGTTTTCCCATGCTCAAGAGGTTTATAGATTCAATAGCTTAACTAATGGACCCCCCTGAAAAATCTATTATCCTTTTCTCCCCATCTCTTCAATGCCCTTTGGAAAATAATCAGTTCTTTTATCCACTCCAGCTACCTCCCAAACTCATAGTGGATACTGAGATGCTAAAGGGAATCATTTTACTGAAGTTCATGGTGTCTGAAAAGCCAAAGCAGTAGACAGGCCCTCTCTGCCCAGTGTGTTTTTTCTGGACAGCAATATGCCACCTGGACCTTGACTCTGCAAGATGGGTTTCCATGGTAACTCCAATTTTTCACCCTTTCATATAGTCATCCTTATGAATTCTTAAAGTATCATGGTAACATCTGTTTTAGTAGGCGTGGCTTGCTATAACAAAATACCATCAACTGGATGGCTTAAAAAACAAATATTTATTTTTTACAGTTCAGAAGGCTAGGAAATCCAAGATAAAGGTGCCAGCATATTTAGTGTCCAGTGAGAACACTTTTCTGGGTTGTAGACAGCTGTCTTCTCATTCTATCCTCACATGGCAGAGAGCAGAGATCATCTTTGTCATGCCTAATGGCACTAATTCCATTCATGAGGGCTCCACCCTTATGACCTAAGACCTTCACCAGGTCTCATCATATATTACCATTATACTGTAGGTTAGGATTTCAACATATGAATTTTGGTATTTGGATATCCACGCGAATTATTGGCTCTCCCTGATATTTCACGGTATGGATGCACCACAGTGTGTTTAGACATTCACTTGTTGAAGGACACCTGGACTGATTCCAGTTTTTGACTATTATGAACAAAGTTACTATAAACATTAGTGTACAGGCTTTTGTGTGAACCTGTCTTCATTTCTCTGAGATAAATGTCCAAGAGCGCCGTTACTCGGTCATATGATAGTTGCTTGTTTAGTTTTTAAGAAACTTAAACTGTCTACCAGAGTGGCCGGACCATTTTGCATTCCTACCAACAATATGTAAGTAAGGGAACAGCTTCTCCAAATCTTCACCAGAGTTTGGTAGTGTCACTATTTTTTATTTTAGCCATTCTGATAACTGTATAGTGATGGATCATTGTGGCTTAAATTTGCATTTCTCTGATAGATGATGATATCGAATAACTTTCCATGTGTTTATTTCCCATGTGTATATCCTCTTTGGTAAAGTGTCTCTTTATGTCTTTTTCCCATTTTCTAACTTAATTGTTTCTTTTTTTATTGTTGAGGTTTCTTTACGGAGTCAAGACAGTCTTTTGTCAGATGTGACTTGCAAATATTTTCTCCAACTACATTGCTTGTCTTCTCATCCTCTTAACAGATTCTTCCACAGAGCAAAAGTTTTTTATTTTGATGAGGTTGAGTTTTTTATTTTTCCTTTTATGTGTTGTGTTTTTGATGTTAGGTCTACGAACTATTGGCCTAGCTCTAAAACTTGAAGATTATCTCATATTTTTCCCTAAAATTTTTATAATTTTACATTTAACTTCATGGTTCAATTTAATTTAATTTATGTAAAGGGTTTGAGGTTCAATTTTTTTTTTTTTTTTTTTTGCCTGTGGATGTTCAACTGCTTCAGAACTATTTGTCAAAAAAGCTGTCCTTTCTTTAGTAAATTGATTTTTCACCTTTGTCAAATATCACTTGGACATATTTGTGTGGGTCTATTTCTAGGCTTTCTACTTTGTTCCAATAATCTATCCTTCTGCCAACACCATACAATCTTGATTACTGGACCTATGTAGTAAGATTCCTTCCACATTTTTCCTTCTATTTCAATTTTTTAAGCTATTGTAAGTCCTTTTCAAGTCTACATGAATTTTGGAATAATTTTGTCTATATCTGGAAAAAAAACCTTGTTGGTATTTTTTTTCAAGTTATTTAACACATAGTGAAGTCGTGGCTTCAGAAGTAGAATCCAGTGATTCATCACTTATCCATAACATCTAGTGCTCATCCCAACAAATGCCCTCCTTAAAACCCACCACCCATTTTCCCCACCCCATCAACTCTCACTTTGTTCTCTGTATTCGAGTCTCATGGTTTGCCTCCCTCTGTTTTTATCTTATTTTTTCTTCCCTTCTCCTATGAACATCTGTTAACTTTCTCAAATTCCACATATGACTGAAGTCATGTGGTTTCTGTATTTCTCTTATTTTGCTTACAATAATACCCT